>NW_017678556.1:0-11927 GCF_001879085.1 Nicotiana attenuata
CCTTTTACCAACATTAGGGCTCCAATCCCTGAGTTGAGTTTTTAGACATAGGGCTTCCATTCCCTAGTCGCCTTTTTTACCAACATTAGGACTCCATCCTAAGTTGAGTTTTTAGACATAGGGTCTCCATTCCGTAGTCGCCTTTCACCAACACTAGGGCTCCAATCCCTAAGTTGAGTTTTTAGACATAGGGCCTCCATTCCCTAGTCGCCTTTTACCAACATTAGGGCTCCGATCCCTGAGTTGAGTGTTAAGACATAGGGCCTCCATTCCCTAATCGCCTTTTTTACCAAAATTAGGGCACCAATTCCTGAGTTGAGTTTTTAAACATAGGGCCTCCATTCCCTAGTCGCCTTTTACAAACATTAGGGCTCCAATCCCTAAGTTGAGATTTTAGACATAGGGCCTCCATTCCCTAGTCGCCTTTTTGCCAACATTAGGGCTCCAATCCCTGAGTTGAGTTTTTAGACATAGGGCCTCCATTCCCTAGTCGCCTTTACCAACATTAGGGCTCCATTCCCTAAGTTGAGTTTTTAGACATAGGGCCTCCATTTCCTAGTCGCATTTTTAACCAACATTAGGGCTCCAATCCCTGAGTTGAGTTTTTAGACATAGGGCCTCCATTCCCTAGTCGCCTTTTTTACCAACATTAGGGCTCCAATCCCTGAGTTGAGTTTTTAGACATAGGGCCTCCATTCCCTAGTCGCCTTTTTACCAACATTAGGGCTCCAATCCCTGAGTTGAGTTTTTAGACATAGGGCCTCCATTCCCTAGTCGCCTTTTTACCAACATTAGGGCTCCAATCCCTGAGTTGAGTTTTTAGACATAGGGCCTCCATTCCCTAGTCCCCTTTTTACCAACATTAGGGCTCCAATCCCTGAGTTGAGTTTTTAGACATAGGGCCTCCATTCCCTAGTCCCCTTTTTACCAACATTAGGGCTCCAATCCCTGAGTTGAGTTTTTAGACATAGGGCCTCCATTCCCTAGTCCCCTTTTTACCAACATTAGGGCTCCAATCCCTGAGTTGAGTTTTTAGACATAGGGCCTCCATTCCCTAGTCCCCTTTTTACCAACATTAGGGCTCCAATCCCTGAGTTGAGTTTTTAGACATAGGGCCTCCATTCCCTAGTCGCCTTTTTACCAACATTAGGGCTCCAATCCCTGAGTTGAGTTTTTAGACATAGGGCCTCCATTCCCTAGTCCCCTTTTTACCAACATTAGGGCTCCAATCCCTGAGTTGAGTTTTTAGACATAGGGCCTCCATTCCCTAGTCCCCTTTTTACCAACATTAGGGCTCCAATCCCTGAGTTGAGTTTTTAGACATAGGGCCTCCATTCCCTAGTCACCTTTTTACCAACATTAGGGCTCCAATCCCTGAGTTGAGTTTTTAGACATAGGGCCTCCATTCCCTAGTCGCCTTTTTACCAACATTAGGGCTCCAATCCCTGAGTTGAGTTTTTAGACATAGGGCCTCCATTCCCTAGTCCCCTTTTTACCAACATTAGGGCTCCAATCCCTGAGTTGAGTTTTTAGACATAGGGCCTCCATTCCCTAGTCCCCTTTTTACCAACATTAGGGCTCCAATCCCTGAGTTGAGTTTTTAGACATAGGGCCTCCATTCCCTAGTCGCCTTTTTACCAACATTAGGGCTCCAATCCCTGAGTTGAGTTTTTAGACATAGGGCCTCCATTCCCTAGTCGCCTTTTTACCAACATTAGGGCTCCAATCCCTGAGTTGAGTTTTTAGACATAGGGCCTCCATTCCCTAGTGCCCTTTTTACCAACATTAGGGCTCCAATCCCTGAGTTGAGTTTTTAGACATAGGGCCTCCATTCCCTAGTCGCCTTTTTACCAACATTAGGGCTCCAATCCCTGAGTTGAGTTTTTAGACATAGGGCCTCCATTCCCTAGTCGCCTTTTTTACCAACATTAGGGCTCCAATCCCTGAGTTGAGTTTTTAGACATAGGGCCTCCATTCCCTAGTCGCCCTTTTTACCAACATTAGGGCTCCAATCCCTGAGTTGAGTTTTTAGACATAGGGCCTCCATTCCCTAGTCGCCCTTTTTACCAACATTAGGGCTCCAATCCCTGAGTTGAGTTTTTAGACATAGGGCCTCCATTCCCTAGTCGCCCTTTTTACCAACATTAGGGCTCCAATCCCTGAGTTGAGTTTTTAGACATAGGGCCTCCATTCCCTAGTCGCCCTTTTTACCAACATTAGGGCTCCAATCCCTGAGTTGAGTTTTTAGACATAGGGCCTCCATTCCCTAGTCGCCCTTTTTACCAACATTAGGGCTCCAATCCCTGAGTTGAGTTTTTAGACATAGGGCCTCCATTCCCTAGTCGCCCTTTTTACCAACATTAGGGCTCCAATCCCTGAGTTGAGTTTTTAGACATAGGGCCTCCATTCCCTAGTCGCCTTTTTACCAACATTAGGGCTCCAATCCCTGAGTTGAGTTTTTAGACATAGGGCCTCCATTCCCTAGTCCCCTTTTTACCAACATTAGGGCTCCAATCCCTGAGTTGAGTTTTTAGACATAGGGCCTCCATTCCCTAGTCGCCTTTTTACCAACATTAGGGCTCCAATCCCTGAGTTGAGTTTTTAGACATAGGGCCTCCATTCCCTAGTCGCCTTTTTACCAACATTAGGGCTCCAATCCCTGAGTTGAGTTTTTAGACATAGGGCCTCCATTCCCTAGTCTCCTTTTTACCAACATTAGGGCTCCAATCCCTGAGTTGAGTTTTTAGACATAGGGCCTCCATTCCCTAGTCGCCTTTTTACCAACATTAGGGCTCCAATCCCTGAGTTGAGTTTTTAGACATAGGGCCTCCATTCCCTAGTCCCCTTTTTACCAACATTAGGGCTCCAATCCCTGAGTTGAGTTTTTAGACATAGGGCCTCCATTCCCTAGTCCCCTTTTTACCAACATTAGGGCTCCAATCCCTGAGTTGAGTTTTTAGACATAGGGCCTCCATTCCCTAGTCGCCTTTTTACCAACATTAGGGCTCCAATCCCTGAGTTGAGTTTTTAGACATAGGGCCTCCATTCCCTAGTCGCCTTTTTACCAACATTAGGGCTCCAATCCCTGAGTTGAGTTTTTAGACATAGGGCCTCCATTCCCTAGTCGCCCTTTTTACCAACATTAGGGCTCCAATCCCTGAGTTGAATTTTTAGACATAGGGCCTCCATTCCCTAGTCGCCTTTTTACCAACATTAGGGCTCCAATCCCTGAGTTGAGTTTTTAGACATAGGGCCTCCATTCCCTAGTCGCCTTTTTACCAACATTAGGGCTCCAATCCCTGAGTTCAGTTTTTAGACATAGGGCTCCATTCCCTAGTCGCCTTTTACCAACACTAGGACTCCAATCTCTGAGTTGAGATTTTAGACATAGGGCCTCCATTCCCCAGTCGCCTTTTACCAACATTAGGGCTCTAATTCCTGAGTTGAGTTTTTAGACATAGAGCCTCCATTCCCTAGTCGCCTTTTACCAACATTAAGGCTCCAATCCCTGAGTTGAGTTTTTAGACATAGGGCCTCCATTCCCTAGTCGCCTTTTACCAACATTAGGGCTCCAATCCCTGAGTTGAGTTTTTAGACATAGGGCCTCCATTCCCTAGTCGCCTTTTACCAACATTAGGGCTCCAATCCCTGAGTTGAGTTTTTAGACATAGGGCCTCCATTCCCTAGTCGCCTTTTTCCAACATTAGGGCTCCAATCCCTGAGTTGAGTTTTTAGACATAGGGCCTCCATTCCCTAGTCGCCTTTTTCCAACATTAGGGCTCCAATCCCTGAGTTGAGTTTTTAGACATAGGGCCTCCATTCCCTAGTCGCCTTTTTCCAACATTAGGGCTCCAATCCCTGAGTTGAGTTTTTAGACATAGGGCCTCCATTCCCTAGTCGCCTTTTCCCAACATTAGGGCTCCAATCCCTGAGTTGAGTTTTTAGACATAGGGCCTCCATTCCCTAGTCGCCTTTTTCCAACATTAGGGCTCCAATCCCTGAGTTGAGTTTTTAGACATAGGGCCTCCATTCCCTAGTCGCCTTTTACCAACATTAGGGCTCCAATCCCTGAGTTGAGTTTTTAGACATAGGGCCTCCATTCCCTAGTCGCCTTTTTCCAACATTAGGGCTCCAATCCCTGAGTTGAGTTTTTAGACATAGGGCCTCCATTCCCTAGTCGCCTTTTTCCAACATTAGGGCTCCAATCCCTGAGTTGAGTTTTTAGACATAGGGCCTCCATTCCCTAGTCGCCTTTTTCCAACATTAGGGCTCCAATCCCTGAGTTGAGTTTTTAGACATAGGGCCTCCATTCCCTAGTCGCCTTTTTCCAACATTAGGGCTCCAATCCCTGAGTTGAGTTTTTAGACATAGGGCCTCCATTCCCTAGTCGCCTTTTTCCAACATTAGGGCTCCAATCCCTGAGTTGAGTTTTTAGACATAGGGCCTCCATTCCCTAGTCGCCTTTTTCCAACATTAGGGCTCCAATCCCTGAGTTGAGTTTTTAGACATAGGGCCTCCATTCCCTAGTCGCCTTTTTCCAACATTAGGGCTCCAATCCCTGAGTTGAGTTTTTAGACATAGGGCCTCCATTCCCTAGTCGCCTTTTTCCAACATTAGGGCTCCAATCCCTGAGTTGAGTTTTTAGACATAGGGCCTCCATTCCCTAGTCGCCTTTTTCCAACATTAGGGCTCCAATCCCTGAGTTGAGTTTTTAGACATAGGGCCTCCATTCCCTAGTCGCCTTTTTCCAACATTAGGGCTCCAATCCCTGAGTTGAGTTTTTAGACATAGGGCCTCCATTCCCTAGTCGCCTTTTTCCAACATTAGGGCTCCAATCCCTGAGTTGAGTTTTTAGACATAGGGCCTCCATTCCCTAGTCGCCTTTTTCCAACATTAGGGCTCCAATCCCTGAGTTGAGTTTTTAGACATAGGGCCTCCATTCCCTAGTCGCCTTTTTCCAACATTAGGGCTCCAATCCCTGAGTTGAGTTTTTAGACATAGGGCCTCCATTCCCTAGTCGCCTTTTACCAACATTAGGGCTCCAATCCCTGAGTTGAGTTTTTAGACATAGGGCCTCCATTCCCTAGTCGCCTTTTACCAACATTAGGGCTCCAATCCCTGAGTTGAGTTTTTAGACATAGGGCCTCCATTCCCTAGTCGCCTTTTACCAACATTAGAGCTCCAATCGCTGAGTTGAGTTTTTAGACATAGGGCCTCCATTCCCTAGTCGCCTTTTTCCAACATTAGGGCTCCAATCCCTGAGTTGAGTTTTTAGACATAGGGCCTCCATTCCCTAGTCGCCTTTTACCAACATTAGGGCTCCAATCCCTGAGTTGAGTTTTTAGACATAGGGCCTCCATTCCCTAGTCGCCTTTTTCCAACATTAGGGCTCCAATCCCTGAGTTGAGTTTTTAGACATAGGGCCTCCATTCCCTAGTCGCCTTTTTCCAACATTAGGGCTCCAATCCCTGAGTTGAGTTTTTAGACATAGGGCCTCCATTCCCTAGTCGCCTTTTTCCAACATTAGGGCTCCAATCCCTGAGTTGAGTTTTTAGACATAGGGCCTCCATTCCCTAGTCGCCTTTTTCCAACATTAGGGCTCCAATCCCTGAGTTGAGTTTTTAGACATAGGGCCTCCATTCCCTAGTCGCCTTTTTCCAACATTAGGGCTCCAATCCCTGAGTTGAGTTTTTAGACATAGGGCCTCCATTCCCTAGTCGCCTTTTTCCAACATTAGGGCTCCAATCCCTGAGTTGAGTTTTTAGACATAGGGCCTCCATTCCCTAGTCGCCTTTTTCCAACATTAGGGCTCCAATCCCTGAGTTGAGTTTTTAGACATAGGGCCTCCATTCCCTAGTCGCCTTTTTCCAACATTAGGGCTCCAATCCCTGAGTTGAGTTTTTAGACATAGGGCCTCCATTCCCTAGTCGCCTTTTACCAACATTAGGGCTCCAATCCCTGAGTTGAGTTTTTAGACATAGGGCCTCCATTCCCTAGTCGCCTTTTACCAACATTAGGGCTCCAATCCCTGAGTTGAGTTTTTAGACATAGGGCCTCCATTCCCTAGTCGCCTTTTACAAACATTAGGGCTCCAATCCCTGATTTGAGATTTTAGACATAGGGCCTCCATTCCCTAGTCGCCTTTTTGCCAACATTAGGGCTCTAATCCTTGAGTTGATATTTTAGACATAGGGCCTCCATTCCCTAGTCGCCTTTTACCAACATTAGGGCTCCAATCCTTGAGTTGAGTTTTTAGACATAGGGCCTCCATTCCCTAGTCGCCTTTTTCCAACATTAGGGCTCCAATCCCTGAGTTGAGTTTTTAGACATAGGGCCTCCATTCCCTAGTCGCCTTTTTCCAACATTAGGGCTCCAATCCCTGAGTTGAGTTTTTAGACATAGGGCCTCCATTCCCTAGTCGCCTTTTTCCAACATTAGGGCTCCAATCCCTGAGTTGAGTTTTTAGACATAGGGCCTCCATTCCCTAGTCGCCTTTTTCCAACATTAGGGCTCCAATCCCTGAGTTGAGTTTTTAGACATAGGGCCTCCATTCCCTAGTCGCCTTTTTCCAACATTAGGGCTCCAATCCCTGAGTTGAGTTTTTAGACATAGGGCCTCCATTCCCTAGTCGCCTTTTTCCAACATTAGGGCTCCAATCCCTGAGTTGAGTTTTTAGACATAGGGCCTCCATTCCCTAGTCGCCTTTTTCCAACATTAGGGCTCCAATCCCTGAGTTGAGTTTTTAGACATAGGGCCTCCATTCCCTAGTCGCCTTTTTCCAACATTAGGGCTCCAATCCCTGAGTTGAGTTTTTAGACATAGGGCCTCCATTCCCTAGTCGCCTTTTTCCAACATTAGGGCTCCAATCCCTGAGTTGAGTTTTTAGACATAGGGCCTCCATTCCCTAGTCGCCTTTTTCCAACATTAGGGCTCCAATCCCTGAGTTGAGTTTTTAGACATAGGGCCTCCATTCCCTAGTCGCCTTTTTCCAACATTAGGGCTCCAATCCCTGAGTTGAGTTTTTAGACATAGGGCCTCCATTCCCTAGTCGCCTTTTTCCAACATTAGGGCTCTAATCCCTGAGTTGAGTTTTTAGACATAGGGCCTCCATTCCCTAGTCGCCTTTCACCAACATTAGGGCTCCAATCCCTGAGTTGAGTTTTTAGACATAGGGCCTCCATTCCCTAGTCGCCTTTTTCCAACATTAGGGCTCCAATCCCTGAGTTGAGTTTTTAGACATAGGGCCTCCATTCCCTAGTCGCCTTTTTCCAACATTAGGGTTCCAATCCCTGAGTCGAGTTTTTAGACATAGGGCCTCCATTCCCTAGTCGCCTTTTTCCAACATTAGGGCTCCAATCCCTGAGTTGAGTTTTTAGACATAGGGCCTCCATTCCCTAGTCTCCTTTTTCCAACATTAGGGCTCCAATCCCTGAGTTGAGTTTTTAGACATAGGGCCTCCATTCCCTAGTCTCTTTTTTCCAACATTAGGGCTCCAATCCCTGAGTTGAGTTTTTAGACATAGGGCCTCCATTCCCTAGTCGCCTTTTTCCAACATTAGGGCTCCAATCCCTGAGTTGAGTTTTTAGACATAGGGCCTCCATTCCCTAGTCGCCTTTTTCCAACATTAGGGCTCCAATCCCTGAGTTGAGTTTTTAGACATAGGGCCTCCATTCCCTAGTCGCCTTTTTCCAACATTAGGGCTCCAATCCCTGAGTTGAGTTTTTAGACATAGGGCCTCCATTCCCTAGTCGCCTTTTTCCAACATTAGGGCTCCAATCCCTGAGTTGAGTTTTTAGACATAGGGCCTCCATTCCCTAGTCGCCTTTTTCCAACATTAGGGCTCCAATCCCTGAGTTGAGTTTTTAGACATAGGGCCTCCATTCCCTAGTCGCCGTTTACAAACACTAGGGCTCCAATCCCTGAGTTGAGTTTTTAGACATAGGGCCTCCATTCCCTAGTCGCCTTTTTCCAACATTAGGGCTCCAATCCCTGAGTTGAGTTTTTAGACATAGGGCCTCCATTCCCTAGTCGCCTTTTTCCAACATTAGGGCTCCAATCCCTGAGTTGAGTTTTTAGACATAGGGCCTCCATTCCCTAGTCGCCTTTTTCCAACATTAGGGCTCCAATCCCTGAGTTGAGTTTTTAGACATAGGGCCTCCATTCCCTAGTCGCCTTTTACCAACATTAGGGCTCCAATCCCTGAGTTGAGTTTTTAGACATAGGGCCTCCATTCCCTAGTCGCCTTTTTCCAACATTAGGGCTCCAATCCCTGAGTTGAGTTTTTAGACATAGGGCCTCCATTCCCTAGTCGCCTTTTACCAACATTAGGGCTCCAATCCCTGAGTTGAGTTTTTAGACATAGGGCCTCCATTCCCTAGTCGCCTTTTTCCAACATTAGGGCTCCAATCCCTGAGTTGAGTTTTTAGACATAGGGCCTCCATTCCCTAGTCGCCTTTTTCCAACATTAGGGCTCCAATCCCTGAGTTGAGTTTTTAGACATAGGGCCTCCATTCCCTAGTCGCCTTTTTCCAACATTAGGGCTCCAATCCCTGAGTTGAGTTTTTAGACATAGGGCCTCCATTCCCTAGTCGCCTTTTTCCAACATTAGGGCTCCAATCCCTGAGTTGAGTTTTTAGACATAGGGCCTCCATTCCCTAGTCGCCTTTTTCCAACATTAGGGCTCCAATCCCTGAGTTGAGTTTTTAGACATAGGGCCTCCATTCCCTAGTCGCCTTTTTTACCAACATTAGGGCTCCAATCCATGAGTTGAGTTTTTAGACATAGGGCCTCCATTCCCTAGTCGCCTTTTACCAACATTAGCGCTCTAATCCCTGAGTTGAGTTTTTAGACATAGGGCTTCCATTCCCTAGTCGCCTTTTTTACAACCATTAGGACTACAATCGCTGAATTGAGTTTTTAGACATAGGGCCTCTATTCCGTAGTCGCCTTTCACCAACACTAGGCTCCAATCCCTGAGTTGAGTTTTTAGACACTGGGCCTCCATTCCCTAGTCGCCTTTTACCAACATTAGGGCTCCGATCCTTGAGTTGAGTTTTTAGACATAGGGCCTCCATTCCCTAATCGCCTTTTTTACCAACATTAGGGCACCAATTCCTGAGTTGAGTTTTTAGACATAGGGCCTCCATTCCCTAGTTGCCCTTTTTACCAACATTAGGGCTCCAATCCCTGAGTTGAGTTTTTAGACATAGGGCCTCCATTCCCTAGTCGCCTTTTTACCAACATTAGGGCTCCAATCCCTGAGTTGAGTTTTTAGACATAGGGCCTCCATTCCCTAGTCGCCTTTTTACCAACATTAGGGCTCCAATCCCTGAGTTGAGTTTTTAGACATAGGGCCTCCATTCCCTAGTCCCCTTTTTACCAACATTAGGGCTCCAATCCCTGAGTTGAGTTTTTAGACATAGGGCCTCCATTCCCTAGTCCCCTTTTTACCAACATTAGGGCTCCAATCCCTGAGTTGAGTTTTTAGACATAGGGCCTCCATTCCCTAGTCTCTTTTTACCAACATTAGGGCTCCAATCCCTGAGTTGAGTTTTTAGACATAGGGCCTCCATTCCCTAGTCCCTTTTTACCAACATTAGGGCTCCAATCCCTGAGTTGAGTTTTTAGACATAGGGCCTCCATTCCCTAGTCTCCTTTTACCAACATTAGGGCTCCAATCCCTGAGTTGAGTTTTTAGACATAGGGCCTCCATTCCCTAGTCCCCTTTTACCAACATTAGGGCTCCAATCCCTGAGTTGAGTTTTTAGACATAGGGCCTCCATTCCCTAGTCGCCTTTTTACCAACATTAGGGCTCCAATCCCTGAGTTGAGTTTTTAGACATAGGGCCTCCATTCCCTAGTCCCTTTTTACCAACATTAGGGCTCCAATCCCTGAGTTGAGTTTTTAGACATAGGGCCTCCATTCCCTAGTCGCCTTTTTTACCAACATTAGGGCTCCAATCCCTGAGTTGAGTTTTTAGACATAGGGCCTCCATTCCCTAGTCACCTTTTACCAACATTAGGGCTCCAATCCCTGAGTTGAGTTTTTAGACATAGGGCCTCCATTCCCTAGTCGCCTTTTTTACCAACATTAGGGCTCCAATCCCTGAGTTGAGTTTTTAGACATAGGGCCTCCATTCCCTAGTCCCTTTTTACCAACATTAGGGCTCCAATCCCTGAGTTGAGTTTTTAGACATAGGGCCTCCATTCCCTAGTCGCCTTTTTTACCAACATTAGGGCTCCAATCCCTGAGTTGAGTTTTTAGACATAGGGCCTCCATTCCCTAGTCCCTTTTTACCAACATTAGGGCTCCAATCCCTGAGTTGAGTTTTTAGACATAGGGCCTCCATTCCCTAGTCGCCTTTTTTACCAACATTAGGGCTCCAATCCCTGAGTTGAGTTTTTAGACATAGGGCCTCCATTCCCTAGTCCCTTTTTACCAACATTAGGGCTCCAATCCCTGAGTTGAGTTTTTAGACATAGGGCCTCCATTCCCTAGTCGCCTTTTTTACCAACATTAGGGCTCCAATCCCTGAGTTGAGTTTTTAGACATAGGGCCTCCATTCCCTAGTCCCTTTTTACCAACATTAGGGCTCCAATCCCTGAGTTGAGTTTTTAGACATAGGGCCTCCATTCCCTAGTCGCCTTTTTTACCAACATTAGGGCTCCAATCCCTGAGTTGAGTTTTTAGACATAGGGCCTCCATTCCCTAGTCCCTTTTTACCAACATTAGGGCTCCAATCCCTGAGTTGAGTTTTTAGACATAGGGCCTCCATTCCCTAGTCGCCTTTTTTACCAACATTAGGGCTCCAATCCCTGAGTTGAGTTTTTAGACATAGGGCCTCCATTCCCTAGTCGCCTTTTACCAACATTAGGGCTCCAATCCCTGAGTTGAGTTTTTAGACATAGGGCCTCCATTCCCTAGTCGCCTTTTTTACCAACATTAGGGCTCCAATCCCTGAGTTGAGTTTTTAGACATAGGGCCTCCATTCCCTAGTCCCCTTTTTACCAACATTAGGGCTCCAATCCCTGAGTTGAGTTTTTAGACATAGGGCCTCCATTCCCTAGTCGCCTTTTTACCAACATTAGGGCTCCAATCCCTGAGTTGGGTTTTTAGACATAGGGCCTCCATTCCCTAGTCGCCTTTTTACCAACATTAGGGCTCCAATCCCTGAGTTGAGTTTTTAGACATAGGGCCTCCATTCCCTAGTCGCCTTTTTACCAACATTAGGGCTCCAATCCCTGAGTTGAGTTTTTAGACATAGGGCCTCCATTCCCTAGTCGCCTTTTAGCCAACATTAGGGCTCCAATCCCTGAGTTGAGTTTTTAGACATAGGGCCTCCATTCCCTAGTCGCCTTTTTACCAACATTAGGGCTCCAATCCCTGAGTTGAGTTTTTAGACATAGGGCCTCCATTCCCTAGTCGCCCTTTTTACCAACATTAGGGCTCCAATCCCTGAGTTGAGTTTTTAGACATAGGGCCTCCATTCCCTAGTCCCTTTTTACCAACATTAGGGCTCCAATCCCTGAGTTGAGTTTTTAGACATAGGGCCTCCATTCCCTAGTCCCCTTTTTACCAACATTAGGGCTCCAATCCCTGAGTTGAGTTTTTAGACATAGGGCCTCCATTCCCTAGTCGCCTTTTACCAACATTAGGGCTCCAATCCCTGAGTTGAGTTTTTAGACATAGGGCTTCCATTCCCTAGTCGCCTTTTTTACCAACATTAGGACTCCAATCCCTGAGTTGAGTTTTTAGACATAGGGCCTCCATTCCGTAGTCGCCTTTCACCAACACTAGGGCTCCGATCCCTGAGTTGAGTTTTAAGACATAGGGCCTCCATTCCCTAATCGCCTTTTTTACCAACATTAGGGCACCAATTCCTGAGTTGAGTTTTTAAACATAGGGCCTCCATTCCCTAGTCGCCTTT
>NW_017678556.1:16285-21169 GCF_001879085.1 Nicotiana attenuata
ACGGACTCCTTATCTCGCCATGAGTCTATACATATAAAGATTACCAAAATCGGAGTCCAAATGACCCCTCAAATCCCAATTTGAAATATTAAAACTCAAGCCCTAGTTCTTCCCCTTTTTGCTAAGTTCCCATGGATTTCAAGGTCAATTTCACAATAAAATCGTGTTTTTAGTTCATAGGGCTTACCTCCAATCATTCCCAGTCGAAATCCTCTTCAATTCCCGTCCAAAAGCTCTCAAGGATGCTCAAAAATGGTGAAAATAGGGCTTAGCTCGCGGATGAAATATTTATTAAAACCCTTCTGTCCAGCTGACATTTCTTCTATGCGAACGCGAGGGCCCTCTCGCCTTCGCGATGCACAAAAATTCCACTGGCCAATTTTTCCCTTCGCAAATGCGGTGACTTACCCGCGAACGCGATGCTTTAGCTGCTACCACTACGCGAACGCGGGCCTTATGCCGCGAACGCGAAGCACAAAGTCTTAGGGACCCAACTCTCTTCTACGCGAACGCGTGCTCCTCACCGCGAACGCGATGCTCCAGGACTTTCCCTTCTTCGAACGCGGGCCTACCTTCGCGAACGCGAAGGCCAAATCTGGCCTGCACCTGCTGCTGCATTTTCTGCAATATTTTCCAACTCGAAACTCCCCGTTAGCCATCCGGAATCTCCCCGAGGCCCCCGGGACCTCAACCAAAAGCACCAACACATCCTAAAACATCATCCAAACTTGTTCCAATCATCAAAACACCTCAAACAACACCCAAACTATCAAATTACATCGAATTTAAGCCTATGTTCTTCCAAAACTTCCGAAATACACTTTCAATCAAAAACCCGACCAAACGATGTCCGAATAACCTGAAATTTTGCACACACATACCGAATCACATAACGAAGCTACAGCAACTCTCGGAATTCCATTCCGACCCTCGGATCAAAATCTCACCTATCAACCGGAATTCGCCAAAATACTAACTTCGCCAATTCAAGCCTAATTCTACACCGGACCTCCAAAGCCAATTCCGATCACACTCCTAAGTCACAAATCACCTAACGAAGCTAACCAAATCATAAAAACTCTGATCCGAGCTCATATACCAATAAGTCAACTCTTGGTCAAACCTTTCAAATTCAAAGCATTCAACTGAAACTGTTCTTTCAAATTCATTCCAAATTTTCCTGAAAACCAAAACCAACGATCTACATTAGTCACAATACATAACACGGGGCAAGTCATGCCCGAGAACTGGCGATCAAAGTGCAAAAGCTCAAAACGACCGGTCGGGTCGTTACATCCTCCCCCACTTAAACACACGTTCGTCCTCGAATGTACCCAGAGTTGTTCTAAAACCCAACCACTCGCTGAATAACCTTACCATGCACATACCCGGGGGTGATCCCACGTCACCCTATCTTATATAGGTCCGATAACACATTGTAACTGATATTTCACCATCCAATCTATCTCGTAAGCCATAGAACCACATTCCACTTTCCAAAATCATACACAAGATCAGAACCTCACATCTCTATTCAGAATAAGCCCGAACCAGCTGTAATAACCCCTGCCTGTAACCTCAAATGCAATTATCTGATATACCACGTAACTCAAACACATGTAGTGATAATTTCCATTCATAGCAGCTGCACACAACACCCGAATACCGGTAGAACACCTCCTATCAACTAAAGTCTCATTCCAACACTTCCATATACTGCCTATGATAAATGAAACAAGCAATAAATCACAACCATTTCTCAAATAAGCCATCCATAAGGTTACTTCTCCTTTGGCAAGGACCATTGCAAATTTCTGAACCGAACCTCGATATTTATCCTTCCAACAAGCTGAAATCAAATCCGTTCGTATTCATTAATGACCACAACGATCACCTCAAATCCAACACACCTCTTTGATGACATGACACATCAATACAGGCCTAAGTCACAACTTACATAACTCGCGCACCCATAAGAAACGGTCTGAATATCCTCAAACCATGAAAATGACCCCCAGACGAATGAGCTGTACCTCAAGCTCATCAGTACCATCACAACCCAAAGTTGAGACCCCGTCTCACATCATAAAAATAGAACACATAAATCTACCCCGAAAGGTCATGTTTCCACGTAGCCTCGCTACAATGCGCGATCCTATCCAAACACTATTACACATGAACATCTCGAGTCACTATGATCAAAATCGACGGCCACGCACAATTTGATGTCGGGAACCGAAAAAAATCATTACACCCACGGTGAAACAACTAACACACCACGCAAACCCGATAGAACATATCCGATACGCCATTCACCGAGCAACTTCCAATTACTCTTCCTGCTCGACTTCCATTATGAAATTTTTATAGAACCGCACCATAGGTGCCTATAACCGACAGATCGTAATGTCTCACAACACTAACAGATAACTCATAGATCCCCCTAATTGCTAGTAGCTCATTAACAACCAAATCAACACATCCCTCGCCAGCAGCAACTCGAAGTCAACAAGCCATCTCGATGCCGGACACATATCCATATAGGTCTCCCAATGGACTACACATCAACTCTAGTTACCCACAATAGATAAATAATCCATCGAAGGTTCACAATGACTGAATCATAGCGCATACTAACATCTGACTATCTTACCCACATTTTGTCATCCATAACCACGAGCTAACCTGTATATGAGAAGTTCCAATCTCCAAGTCCATAAAACACACAAATTACCATATCTGATCCCAATTTCGCCACTCGCATATATAACTCACCTCTAGTACTCAATCATTCCACGAGAGATACTCTAAGATTCTTCTGCGCTGCCAAGCAGACTCGAATATCAGCAGCCGATCTAACGAAAAGTGTTGCAATACTACCGAAGTGCTATCAACTTAATCACATTATCCTTTTCTGAAACCTACACTCTCGTCAAATCACTTCCAAATAACAATACCATTTCCTTAACCATCTGAGGCTACCCGCTGCCTAAGAGTGTTATGAACTTCCTTTCAGAACTGAACTGAAACCTCATACACGCAAATCTCGATCCTCCATAACATACCGCCTATAACACACCATCCAAGGATAGCAGGAAAACTTTTATCTCCCTTCCAAGACACAGACATCTACGCACTCAACTAGCCAAGAACTCCGATTGATCCCATCTAGAAGAAAAATCTTTACACATCCTATACCTCTCATATTCGTAAAAAATGCACTGCCCAGCCACGGTAGAGATCAACAAGAGCTCTCCCAATTTCGTTTGCACAAATTAAACTGCCAGGACTGAATCCTTCTAACTACACCAAGCTAAGCAAGCCATCAAAGCCCATGAGTATTGTTGCAAAATACCTGTAAGAACCCACTACCTCGAACACATACAAAGAATTGATCATATCCTTACCGTACCGATTCGGTCTACTACAAACCATTCCATCTATCTGAATTTCCTTCTGATTCATTTTCAACTTGATGCTCCCTCTTGCTGTAGTACCACAATCTCTCAATCCCAGGCTCACTACACGAGACCCAAGCACAAGACCACAGTGTCTAGGACCCATATGTCGCTGAATACTGTCTCAAATATTACCAGAAACATTACGCTCCCAAATACTTTAATCTGAAGAACCTCTTGCGAATCCGAATTCGTTACCTTTACTTTCTCGATACTGATACATAGAACCCCATAATTAACATAGAAGTACCACAAATCTGAACCTCTTCCAATGAAAACACAGTTTCTAACTACGCCTGCAACTTTAAATACCCGATTGTTTCCTGCAGAATCTTGAACACATTAGAACCATTCTCGAAAGTCATTCCCTCTTATTCAAACTGCAAATTACCTGACCTAACGAATAGAACCACCCGTGCCTCATTGGCACTCCAATACCGCAAAAATGAAATCCTCATCCCAGTACAACCAAGCAACTTCCTACTCTATGCGCCGAGCATTCTTTACCAACAACACTCTAGACATTCCGTGTTTCTCATACCTTATGAAGCATTATATAACCTTTGTCAAAATATTCCTTTTCTCTAGCCATAGCTAATTCACTTGCACGCCCCAAACTGGAACTAACATAGCACCTAACCGTGCATTCTACTGCTCACAGCAGACTCCCCCACTTGGCTCGAAGCCAAAGATCAAGACACACTCAATAACTCATAACACTTTTACTCTATTGATGCCACAATACCATAGTGAGATTGAACTCAAATCATTTATAATTTTGTGAAAACACAGATCATCCAGTACTGTAAATCTTCTGCAAATCTCACATTTATCCCCGCAACTATTAAGCCCACTCTCTTAGGCGACCCGAAATTTCAAATTTCAACACCTACCCTTCAATTACACATGAGATCTTCTGACATACACATAAGGATCACACCACTTCAAAACACTCCGCAGGAGATAACCCACCTGCTTCGCCTCAATCTATCATTTCTGTATACCTTCCACCGTCATACACATTACCCAGTCACTTAGTCTTCCTGAGTCTGAACACGTACTGCAACATGAAATTTACTTCACTCCAACTAGAAGACATGAAAAGATTCTTCACGCGCCCATAACTCGGGCCACACATCCAGTCACAATGGAAATCAAACACTTAATAGTTCATCTATCATCCAGCAGACCTTCCTCGTCACTTCCCAAGTCATATAGATACATCTCGCAGTACTAACGTACTCATCACGTGGCTATCCAGCCGTCACTTCCACTAATAGGGACAATACCGAACATATAAGTTCAAAACACTTACTCACACACTCAGCACCTCGGTGCTCAAGCCATAGGCAAAGATCTAGCCTCAAGTCTATCAGACTTGGCCCAACATCAACTCACAGAAATCATATCTCGCCCCTCGATCGGG
>NW_017678557.1:0-21169 GCF_001879085.1 Nicotiana attenuata
AATTCTGGAATTCACCAGGATCCTTTATCTCTTGTTGACATAACCTTGCGCAATCAACCGCCAAAATTCTCGGTATCTTTCTGTAAAACCCTCTTGTTATTCTCTGAATCACCAACCACGCTCACACGAACGATCTCTTTGCTGTATAGCCAATAGAACCCTTTGCAGAAGCTTCGCCAACCGTGCGACCGCCGTCCTGCTCACTGGAGATATCCCGCCTGTAGAATCTACGTGCCGATGTTTTCCAACACTGCTACACGTGGTGCAATCACCATGACATTAATGGCCCCTCCTGAGTCCAAGCTCACTCTCTAGCTGTACAAATCCATTCACCCTTCGTGGACATCAATTAGTTGCGCGGCAACATCCCTTCAACTCAAAGTTAGGTTGTATCCTCCTTCATGTCAAGCAACTCCTTTCCGTTATATCAAATCTCCTGCCGCATAATAGCCCATAGTTCAAATTAATCCGTAGGCCCAAATCACCAATCACTAAAATTTCCCAAATCGCTCCAAACTCTCCCACTTTGGCGAAACACACCGCTTTAGTCGACTACTCGACCTTTGCTTCTTATAACTGGCCTTCTAGAAATTTTAACCACCGCCTGACACTCCCCACATGTCCTTCCTTATCCTCTGCTTCTCAGTTGTCACCTTAATGAGAATCTATCTTTGGGCATTTGAACCCACAATTGCTGCTAACCTTAAACCCTTCCGAAGGTCATCTTTCTCGAACCGTCAAAATTAGAAACACTGATTCAATCCTAAACCACCGCACCATGCGATATCTGACAGCCGCATCTCCAATACTATTTCACGATATCTTTCCCTAAAGGCAAATTGTAGAAGACCATAACACCGGCGAACTTAGTACGTTCAATTAGGACAACGACACCTCATCGTAGAAGAAAACTCCACCACGCTCGCAAATACCAAGTCTCGTTACTCCACCAGCCCACATCTGACCATTCTGAGTCTGATCGCCTTTCCCTCGCTGGGGGTAAATTACCGAATCCTCTAGATTATGCACTGAGTAAACCTCCCTTCAAGTCATTCACTGCCCCGACACGTAGGAAAACGTCCTACCCTCATATCAATACTGCAGAACAATAGTTTATAGCATCGTGGCAACTTGTGCTTAGCCTCAGAGCTCTCAGAAGTACCGCTACTGAGCTGAAATGACAGAATATTCTTCCACAAGGCGACGATAATAGCTCAGACAACTATGCAGGGAAAAACACCCCGCACTGCATCTGTAGTACCATTACAATTCTTCAATTCTCGATTTATAAGAAGCGGTTCGCGTCCCACAAGATTGAATAGGAAGAAATTTAAGGCATAAGCCTCCATGGATCAAATCGCACGATGAGGAATCAAGAAGGGAAGCACTCCTAACAGTCCTGCAGCCTCCCAAGGATAAGTACAGACGTCTCTGTACTGATCCGCGAGACTCTACTAGACTTGCTCATGACTCGTGAGACCCTAGGAACCTAGTGCTCTGATACCATGCCATCACGACCCTTAGTGGATTTGGGTCGTGACAACATGATATCAGAGCACCTCATGACACACACAGGTCTTGCTCTAACTCTTACAATACCACCACGACGGACGAGATGTGCAGAAATTCATAACCAACTACCGAGTTAACCAATCATTGAGTCTATACTCCTGACAAGAACCATCACTTCATTCTGAACCGAATAATGGCCTTAGCTCCTTAATATACTTCATATAATCAGATTGCATGGATCTTAAATCCAATAATCTCATCTCACCCAGTACGAACTGCTCAGGAAATAAGCCACCCCGACATGACCAAAAGTCTCATATGATGCTACCATGTGCCAATAGGCTACCAATTAGAGTTCGACACAAAAGGAAAACGAACTCTGAAAAGGAAATTCAATTACCCCGCTCGCGAATCATACATGCGACGCGGGCACACAACTAATATGAGCTTTCCTCAGAAAATAGGAAACAAAACATATCTATCTAACTATATTAAAAGCACGAATCCCCTATCGAAATGTCGTTCGCCTTTTTTACCCTTTAATATTAAATTTCGCACTAGGCAAAATCGTAATTTAATTATTTTTCTAATATTTAGGACTTTAAAATCAACTAAAATTATAATTTTAAGATCTTTCCTTATTTTAATAAGATTTTATATCCTTTCCTAGAATTTAGGACTTTAGGAATTTAAAGTTTTATTGCATTTGTCGTCAGCTTTCCAAGTTTATTAGGAGTTTATATAGGAATTCCATAATTATTAGGACGAAAATATTCTTAATATATAGAGATACCAATTTACTGCACTTTGGAATATAAACTCCTAATTGGTGTAGACGTCCAGGTCCCAATGTCAAGATTTCAAGTGTTTGTTTTATGTACCGGTTTGGTTGTAAGAGAGGATATTTCGATGGCTTCATATTAGTTTGAAAAAAAATAAAAGGAGGTAAAGTGAACCTTCTAGGTGTCCTAATGCACCTTAAATCATTAGGTGATGACTCTTCAAATGCAAAACCCACTTCCCAAAAGGAACGAGTTATCCTATACCCAAAATGTCATAAACCCGATCTCCCGAGGCAAAGAAGGTAACAGGGGGCACGACAATATGCAAGCTCCTTTGGGCAATCGATAAAAAGGACAAACTCTGGGTGCAAAGGATTGATGAAATCTACATAAAGGGCAAAGACCTGAAGAGTATGGCAATGTCAGCACAAGCATGTTGAGTTGTCAGGAAAATATTTGGAGCAAGAGATTGGCTGACAAATGCTGGAAATAATACGGTGGCTATTGAAGAGTTTGAAGAAAGGGGAAGTTCAGCATAAAAAAGGCCTACCAGTTCTTTATCCCCCAGTTCTAGAAGGTATCTTGGCGAGGTTTGGTGCTGAACAAACACATCCTACCTAGGCACCATTTTATCCTTTGGCTAGTTGTCCATAAGAGGTTGTCAACAGTTGACAGATTGATGGAATGGGGTATAAGAGTTCCGCAAGAATGTGTCTTGTGTAATTCTAATGTAGTGGAATCACTAGCTCATCTCTTCTTTGCTTGCCCCTACTCTAGCTCAATATGGAGCACACTACTGCGTTGGATAGGAGAACAGAGACAAGTCAAAAGCTAGGAGGAAGAAGTTGCCTGGGCAGCAAAGAAAACCAGCAGTAAGAGACCAAGAGCAGGTATCATTGGGTTCCTATTTGCAGCAAAGGTTTATCATGTATGGTCAGAAAGAAATGGGAGAAAGTTCAGACAACAACAAAAAGGGTGAAGGGAAGCTAATTCGAGAAATCATACAGCAGTTGCATATATATGGTCAAAAATTTTGTAGTTGGAAGAGTCACTTAGATTGTTTGAATAGATACCCTACATAGATTTGAGTTGTTATAGTGATGTATAGTTTTAGTGATCTAAAGTTAGTCCTATAGTTGTCATAGTCCTGATTCACTTGAGAATTGACTCATGAGTCAAAATGAGTCATATGTGCATATTGATACTTGATTAAATAAAAAATTTCCTTTTAACAAAAAAAAACTATAATAATTGTACCTTAATTAGGATAAAAACATATTAAAACCAGAGGCGGATATAGAGTTGTAATTAACACCGGGTTCAACTGAACTCAGTACTTTGCGAAACATATATTTATGTGTAAAAATTCATCGAAATTGCAACACCAAATGGGAACCGAAAAAGTTTGACATAAAAATTCGGGGAATTAATATTTTAATGTTCTCAAATTTAAATTGTCTGTCATTTTGTTGGCATAACTTTATTTCATAACTTCAAATAATTTATGTAGTAATGAAATTAATGAAAACATATTGTAGTTTCGAAAACTATACAGCATTTAAAATTTAAAAAAATGGGGCTGCCCGCATTAAAAAAAACATATATCTCTGTAACATGCAGAACTTCATTTATTATCATTTTATGTAAAAAAGAGGAGGAGGGTCTATTCATTCTTTAAAGCTATCACGAGATCCTTATTGGGGCGGCACATACCTACAAAAAGAATGCATTCAATCATCCTGTAATCGTTGCTTACTCTTTTGTGAATACTTCATGTGCTACTTTCCACCCCATTCTATATAATATTATTAGGCCAAAAAAATGGTAATCTGAATTATGCGTCATTTACATGAAATATAGAAGAGAATGTTAAAGCAGTATCTTTTTATACATAATTAGTAAATTGAGAAGGTCCAACTGGATAACAGTGGATATACGATTTTAATTAACTGCGGTCTTTGATCACAGAATTATTTTCCTGGTACTTGAATAATTAGGTTGTAGACGAACATCACATGAAACTCAAGCTATAACAATTTCGATGAACTGTCATTCACTTCTACCAATTATATGATTCAAAGGATGAAACAAAATTGGATCAATCAAGTTAATTAGAAAGGAACAATAGAGTGGTTAGTAGACAAGGAAATCATTAGTATTAGGGCAAAATTAAGGGGAAGGACAAAGGAAAGAGGAAGGATTGATGCGTGGATTAACTCAATATATTGATAATTTGTCATGGTAGAGAAGGGAGGAAAAAGCAGGCAAATTGTACTCAAATTTGAGTCAATGTCCAAAAGCAAGAGTATATGCATGCATGTTTCAATGAGAACGCTGAAAAGCTTAATGAATAGTTGAATGAATTTCTTTTTGAAAATTTAAACTGTGTACTGTGAAGGAGACACGTACGAGGTGTATATGGGTCAACAATGTCACGCTCTCATACGTTATATTACTAGATGAAATATGAAAAACAAAGTCATATATAATAGTGATAATAGGTGAATTTGACTATAATCACGCACCAAATAATCACCTTCTTGTGAACTTTTAATGTGGAAAAATGACAACAAAATGCTCTTATAAGTGTTTTTCATGATTTGCAGGTGATATAGGTGTAAGGAAGGCTAAGGAGCGGTTTTGGAGTCAACTATTGATGAAAAAAGGCCAATTGTTGAATTCCCAAGTATCCCATTCAAAACAGGCCAAAGTTTCCGGGTACAAGTTCCACCGCGGTTCCACCGCGACCGCGGCAAACCGCGGTGGGGCAGCTGAAGTTCAAGATTCCGCGAGGGCGTTTGACCGCGGTTCTACCGCGACCGCGGTAAAACCGCGGTGGGCACAGAAACTTCGGGGACTTAAGTGTAAAACACGGGATTTTTAGACCAAAACCCTATTTAAAACACTAGACTTCGCCCAAGAGAGGCATGTATTGATTTTTTAGGTTTCTTAGCAAGGAAAACAATTGTGAGCAAGTACTCTAAACATATTTCTTCTTTTCTTTTGATTTTATGATGAATTCAAGCTTAGTTTATTCTCCCATATCTATGAGTAGCTAAATTCCTTGTCTAAGGCTTTGATGGAACCTATTGGGTGATGAACTTCTTGTTTATGTGAATACAAATTGTTAGTGTAATCTTTATTTGTTCAACTTCGTGTTCGTTGTAGTTAATTGACAGGATCCTCAATTAGCTGTGCCTATTTAGTGTGCATAACTTGGAAAAGAGTGCATATTTAGGGTATTGTTGAACAACACCACTCCTAGATTATTAGAGGAATCTATAACTGCGGGTTTAAAGGCGGGACTAGGAATAACGAAGCCTTGGGTGCAATCTAAATTGAATTGTGCTAAATAAAGCAAGCTAGTGTATCTCGGGAGAGTGCAATAGTAGATTACTGTGATTACTCGGGGGAGAGATTTGCGGTAAGATTAGCGTTCATGATTGATAGAGATGTGTGGGTAAATTTGTATGAGCATAAACAGAAGGGATTCCATCAATAGGGAAAATCATTGCCTTAGCTTTTTCTCATAATTGTTTACAACCCTTCTAATTTAGTTATAGCCTTTTAGTTACTTGCAAGCTAGTTATTAAAGAACACTCAACTGAGAATTTGAATATTTGAGAAGCTGGTTCTGAAGACTTGGTGGGTCTGAAGGTAGCAGTTGATAGATTAACTCTCTGTGGGATTCGACTCCGGACTTGTAAACCGGATTATATTTGCAGCGACCGCATTGTCCTTTTATACGACATAGTTGGGCGTGATCAAATAGTATATGTTTAGTGGTCTTATGGAACCTAGCTGTTCCACAAGGATCAATTTATATTCCTAAAAGATGCTTCTAATTAACAATGTTAAAATCTCAGCACACGTTAAGCTTATTTAATTACAACGTAACAGCCCTGTCATTACAGATTCATTGATCAAATTACATACTCCTATTAAATATTATAACTAATATGCTAAGGTATGTTCTGTCGTATCTATTTTCACAGAAAATCGTGAAATTCTAATATACTGTTGACTCTGTTCACAACACAACAATAAAATAAATGGTATGCATTCTTCACTTTCAGATCTCTTAAGGAGAAAATGTGCTTTGTCCCTCTTACTCACTCTCTCATTCGTGCTACATGTAACATGATTTTGTCTGGAATTTTAATTTGCTAAATTTATTTACTAGTAATGATATTAATATAATATTTGTCTGATGTGTCAAATACATTTTCAATTAAATCAATATTTTTATCAATTATTCATATAATTAGAACGGTTTAATAAGTTCAAATATAAAAGCATGCAATGTATTCATAAACGATATATGGAGGAAACAAGAACAGTTAGTGAGCAATTATATATGGTGGATTGAACATGAGACATAAGAGAAAGTCCACAAACACACCTAATAAATTGTTCACCTAATTTAATTAATCTACAAGCTGGATTTGAAGCTGCACAGCAAAGAGCAGCATTGATAATATTGGTCAACCATAAGTTTTTTAATACATTAATTGAAATAGTAAATTATATACCATACTGGCGTACACTTTTTATTTTGGAACATCTAAAAGTACATGATATGATTTTACAAATAATATTATTCTACATAATAAAACAATGAGTATATCTCAATCTAAACTAAATTGGAGTCGACCATTTGAATCTATCACCGTTTATCAAATATATTATAAAAAACTATAATATTATAAAAAATTATATAGTTTCTTAGTATTATTCTACACAGTTTTCAAGTATCTCTAAGTTTATGTGCTTTTATTATTTTATGTGATATTTTCTTAATGAAAGTAACTTTTCAACTTTTAATTTAGTATTTTAAGAGACAAAGTAATTATTTCAAATTTTGGTCTCCAATTAAATATTGCTATATAAAATTTATAAGGTGGAAGAAGGGATTACAGTTTTTTTGTTATTATGTAAGCCTCTGAAGCGCAATGTGTTCAATTGCTCTCTAATGTGGATTATATCATCATTTAATGAAACACTAGCGATAAACTAGCAATAAGAAGGTGGACAGGTAAGCCGCACACGCTTTTTCGCCAACCGCTAAAGCATTTTGGAGAAAGACAAATTCGATATTTTGCCTTAATTCACACTATGCCTCCTGAATTTAACATAATAAATGAGAAGTGTGTGCCAAAGAGAACTCCACGTACTAGTAATTTTTTTTTTTATTTGTTCAAGCTTTGGTAGACCGAGTTATTCGATACAGCAATACTGTCATGGGCGGCTTTCCAGCCATGCCCCATGACCCCTTGGGCGCGCCCCGTGGCGTCCTAGCAAACCTCCCAATGCCTAGAGCCACGGACGGCCCCGTGATCTTGGCCGCGCCAAGTGACAAGCGCGCAGGTGCCTCTGTCGCCCCACCGATATCCCTCGCGAGCGCCAAGCCGCAGGCAGAAGCCAACAGCGACGCGCGCGCAGACAACGCCGCGCGCGCAGACCGTGATGCCAAAGACACTGCTGCTGACAACGGACCTGCTGCTGCCTTATAGAAAACTAAGTCATTTTCATTGTAAATATAGAGTAGTTTTATTTCATGTACTTCCATTATGTTTCTCTAGCTTAGTCAAGTCTAGTCTTGTAACTTTGGATTATTTTTTTAAGTACTATTAGAGGGGATCAAGCAATCAAAACTTTCTAGCAAGCAAGCAATTCTCTGTACTGGTGTCTCTCCCCCTCGACACCGCGTTGCTTTTCTGTAATAGCTTTCATTAATGCAATCAAGCTTTCTTTCATTCTGAATTCTCATTTCTGTTCTCTCAATTGCTCTTGACATTGGTTTTCCCGTACGGCACTGACAATCTCGTCTAGCGTACGGAGGGGACCTCAGTTGACGGACAGCAACTGCACTGACATCAGTTGCCTAGCCTTACGTCGCCCTTCCAAGGAATCTCAGAAAGGCGCCGCGTAACAATACATGTGTTGGTGAAGGTATACTCCGTTGAATTAGTTGAAGTACACGCAAACTGGTTCGAATACCACGACTATTAAAAAGAAAAAAATAAATTCCACACATTAGGAGCTTATGCCGTATTTTCATTATATTTGATCATCATGTTATTGTTATTAAAACTGTATTGCTGTAATAAACAATAAAACAGTAAACTTTCTGAAAAAACAGAAACAGAAAGTTAGTAGAACCAGAACGACAAAATAAATTCTGGAAACTAATATAGGAATAAATCGAGCCCACTGAATACACAGTGTGTGCTTAAGGAAATTATTCCCCTCAAGTACCCGAGGTGCTGGAATATATCCTCCCAGGATAGAACGATTTAACTCACCAGCGTATTGGTACCAAAAACTCTGGTGAATGGCGAACCACTCAATGTTCGTAAAATACACTGGAAAATATTGTGCAGAAGAAGAAAAAGATAATCAGAAAATTTAGTAAGTAAAAATTCTGGGATTCAAGGCATATTTATAGCCTATTTGGCACTGTTTCTGAAAAGGTTTACAACCTTTCAGAACAGTCATAGATGTTGGAACAGGTGAGAATATTGCGGGAAAATTAAAAAATAGATTTAAAATAATTCGGGAAAGAAAACGGACTAGACCGGACCGGGTCGCGGGTCATGGATATTCCGGATTGAATTTTCGTTAATTAATTAAATTAATTAATTAAATAATTGAAAAGAATTATGTCCAAAAAGGTTAATCAATCAATCGATCTTTGACCAAATCCAAATCTGAATCCGAAGGCGAAGGCGAAGCCGGAGCCGAAGCCGAAACCAAGCCGAGCGAGCGACGACAACGATGGCGCGAGGCTTGCCTTTTTCTTAACTCTTTAAGAGCTAGAAGAAGAGCAATTGTATATATACCCATCAAAAGTCTTTTCTTCCTCCAATATGGGACAATGTCCCTTTGCCAAGGAGGGAAACTCAAATATTTTTTTTCCTCCATTTTCCGTTCACCCTCTTTAAGCTACACCAAGCTTAAAATTAATCTACACCAAGCTTAAAGCCCAACAATCCCCCACATGAATGGGGAATGTCTATAAAATAAAGGAATGCACGGACGCGTGTGTGTTTTACATGCAAGAATTATTTTTTCTACCAATTGGGGCTCTCCCTTCACCACCCCCATGGGGATGGTCTACAGGGTTCATAACTACTCCTCTTACTACAGGACACTTACCTAGCCAACGCTTAGATCCGGCTCTACCCAAACTTTTCTGGTTCACCCCAACATTCCCCACTTGTCCGACTGTTGCTGAGCAGTTTTTGGATATCAAACGGACCTCCCCAGAAGGTAATTTTAATGTGGCCGATTTCCCCTCTTTTGCAATAATTGCATATGGATAAGTAGGTTTCCCTTTGAACTTTCCGTAGTGAACTTTTAGCGGATATAGTCGGTCAATCGGTAGATTTGATATCTTTGAACCGTCGAGATTTGTTGTATACCTAGACAACATATGTCACACAATCATTCCTTAACCATCTATGGTTCTCACGGTTGTATTCGTTTCAGCCATGAACACCGCCTGATTTCATGAGTGCTTAGAGAATGGGCCTTTACTTTCATTCCCCTTGAAGCGGCTTACACTTCACACTCACATAGGTGATTTCTAAACGTGTAATCCTATAGACACATTATCTGGTCATATCCTACCAGAATTAATAAATCATTAAAAAGCTTTAAGCTTTATTGACTCATCAAAAAGCCTTAATGCTTTACCTCGATTTATGAACATTGTCTTCATCATGAGAATGGGTTGAGCTGTTCGACAATGTTGAACCGTCATTCATAACTTTATTTGATCTCTTTGAACCTAGCTCGTGGAATCTCCAGTCTGCTAGGCAGAGTTACCGCCATGATGACTTGTCCTAGACCTTAACCCTATTTCCTTTGAGATCTTTCAACCACCTCTCTAGATAGGCCTTTTGTAAGTGGATCCGACACGTTATCTCTTGACTTTACGTAGTCAATCGTGATAACACCACTAGAGAGTAGTTGTCTAACGGTATTGTATCTCCGTCGTATATGACGAGATTTTCCGTTATACATAACGCTCCCAGCCCTGCCTATTGCCGCCTGACTATCACAATGTATACAAATAGGTGCCAAAGGTTTGGGCCAAAATGGAATATCTTCCAAGAAATTCCGGAGCCATTCAGCTTCTTCACCGGCCTTATCTAAAGCTACGAATTATGATTCCATTGTAGAACGGGCGATGCACCTTTGTTTGGATGATTTCCAAGAAACTGCTCCACCCCAATTGTGAAAACATATCCACTCGTGGATTTAACTTCAAATGATCCGGTGATCCAATTTGCATCACTATATCCCTCAATCACGGAAGGATATTTGTTATAATGCAAAGCATAATTTTGGGTATATTTCAGATACCCCAAAACTCATTTCAATACCATCCAATGTATTTGATTGGGATTACTTGTAAACCGACTTAGTTTGCTAATAGCACATGCTATATCTGGTCACGTATAATTCATGATATACATAAAACTTCCCAATACTCTTGCATAGTCCAGTTGTGAGTCACTTTCACCTTCATTCTTTTGAAGTGCATAACTCACGTCAATTGGAGTCTTGGCAATCTTGAAATCCAAATACTTGAACTTATCAAGTACTTTTTCAATGTAGTGAGACTGTGATAATGCTAGACCTTGTGGAGTCTTATGGATTCTGATTCCTAAGATCATGTCAGCAGCTTCTAAGTCTTTCATGTCGAATTTACTAGCCAACATGCGCTTAGTAGCATTTATATCTGCCATACTTTTGCTCATTATCAACATGTCATCAACATATAAACAAACAATGACTTCATGACCTGAAGTGTTTTCAATGTAAACACATTTGTCACACTCGTTGATTTTAAACCCACTTGCCAGCATCGTTTGGTCAAATTTGGCATGCCATTGTTTGGGTGCTTGTTTAACTCCATAAAGCGACTTAACAAGTTTGCACACTTTCTTTTCTTTACCAGGAACCACAATACCCTCAGGTTGTTCCATGTAAATCTCTTCCTCCAATTCTCCATTTAAGAATGTTGTTTTAACATCCATTTGATGGATTTCAAGACCATACACGGCCGCTAGTGCCACTAACACCCTAATAGATGTTATCCTCGTTACTGGCGAGTAAGTGTCAAAGTAATCAAGGCCTTTCTTTTGTCTATAACCTTTGACAACAAGTCTTGCCTTATATTTTTCAATAGTGCCATCAACTTTCATTTTCCGTTTAAAGATCCATTTCAAACCTAAAGGCTTATTTCCTGGAGAAAGATCAACCGATTCCCATGTATGGTTATCCAAAATTGATTGAATCTCACTATTGACTAC
This sequence comes from Nicotiana attenuata, assembly GCF_001879085.1. Lineage (NCBI taxonomy): Eukaryota > Viridiplantae > Streptophyta > Magnoliopsida > Solanales > Solanaceae > Nicotiana > Nicotiana attenuata. Next base: position 11,618 of record NW_017678557.1, read on the forward strand.
CTCTTTCCAAAACGCTGAATCACAAGATGACATAGCTGCTTTAAAAGTTTGAGGCTCATTTTCAAACAAGAATGTCACAAAATCTGGTCCAAAGGAAGTAGACGTTCTTTGACGTTTGCTACGCCTCGGATATTCTACACTTGGAATACTTTCCTTTGGTTCTTCCCGAGGTCGTTTAGGTCTTTCACTTAACGGCTCGCATTCAGTTTTATACGGATAGATGCTTTCAAAAAATTTAGCATTATCTGATTCCATTACCGTATTAACATGAATTTTGGGATTATTGGATTTATGAACCAAAAACCGGCACGCTTTACTGTTTGTAGCATATCCAATAAAAATGCAATCTACATTTTTGGTCTGATTTTAACCCTTTTAGGTAAAGGAACTTGTACCTTTGCTAGACACCCCCACACTTTGAAATATTTCAAGTTGGGTTTTCTTCCTTTCCATTTTTCATATGGAATAGATTGCGTTTTACTGTGGGGTACTCTATTGAGTATTCGGTTAGCTGTAAGGATAGTTTCCTCCCATAAACTCCATGGTAATCCGGAACTTATTAATAAAGAATTCATCATTTTCTTTAATGCCCGATTTTTCCTTTCCGCAATCCATTGGATTGAGGTGTGTAAGGTGCAATAGTTTGATGGATAATTCCATATTCCGAACATATTTTTGCAAATGGAGATTCATATTTTCCACCCCTATCACTTCTAATCATTTTGATCTTTTTATTCAATTGATTCTCCACTTCATTCTTGTATTGCTTAAATGCTTCAATTGCTTCATCCTTACTATTAAGCAAATAAAAATAAAAACATCGAGTGAAATCGTCAATAAAAGTAATAAAATACTTTTTTCCACCTCGAGACAGTGTCGACTTCATATCACAAATGTCAGTATGAATTAAGTCTAAAGGACTTGAATTCCTTTCAACAGACTTATAAGGATGCTTTACAAACTTATATTCAACACATATTTGATATTTTGATTTATTACACTCGAATTTAGGCAATACTTCTAAATTAATTAACTTCCGCAAGGTTTTGTAATTAACATCTCCTAAACGAATATGCCATAAATCATTTGACTCCAATAAACAAGAAGAAGCTGAAATTTTATTCATACTGTCAACAACCATTACATTGAGTTTGAAAAGCCCCTCTGTGAGTTAGCCTTTTCCAACATACATTTCATTTTTGCTTACAAAAACTTTATCAGAAACAAATATACATTTGAATCCATTCTTCACAAGTACAGAAGTAGAAACTAAATTCTTCCTAATAGTAGGAACATGAAGAACGTTATTGAGCATTAACACCTTGCCGGAAGTCATATTCAGAAATATCTTCCCATAACCTTCAATCTTGGCTGTTGAATTATTTCCCATGAAAAGCTCTTCTTCGAGACCAGTAGTAGAGTAATTCGCAAATGCTTCTTTGACAACACAAACATGTCGAGTGGCTCTAGAGTCAATCCACCACTCCTTTGGATTTCCAACTAGGTTGCATTCCAAAAGCATTGCACACAGATCATCAATGTCATCATTCTTCTCTACTATGTTGGCTTGTCCTTTTTTCCTATCCTTTTTCGGGAGACGACAATTAGGGGCTTTGTGACCAACTTTTCCACTATTGTAGCAGTTTCCCTTGAATTTCTTTTTGTTCTGCTCCTTAGTCTGTCCAGAAGACCTCTTCATCTTCTTACTATTTGGAGCAGTCTCCTCAACGATATTAGCTCCCATGATCGTTGAATTTCCACGAGACTTCTTCTCGGCTGTTTTGTTGTCGTCTCTCAATCTTGAGACGAATCACAAGATCTTCCAACTTCATTTCTTTGCGCTTGTGCTTAAGATAGTTCTTGAAATCTCCCCACGAAGGAGGCAATTTTCAATCATTGCAGGCACTTGAAATGCTTCATTCACGACCATACCTTCAGCAATAAGGTCGTGAAAAATAAGTTAAAGCTCCTGAACTTGGGTTCCAACAGTTTTGTTGTCTATCATTTTATAGTCTAGAAACTTGGCAACCACGAACTTCTTCAAGCATGCATCTTCAGTCTTGTACTTCTTCTCAAGTGCGTCCCGTAATTCTTTCGAAGTATTCATCGCACTATACACATTGTACAAGTGTCACGACCCGGAATTCCCACCCTCGGGAGTCGTGATGGCACTTACTAGTGAATGCTAGGCAAGCAAATTATTCCAATTATTTAACCTTTTTTTATCTTTAATCTCTTAACAATGGTGAATTAACATTATATAAACGGCGAAAATAACCAAGCGGAAGACTGATATATCACAATTTAATAATACTACCGATACCAATCCATAAACATAAGCTACCCAGAACTGGTGTCACAATCTCACAGACTGTCTAAGAATAATACAAATAAGGTCTGAATAGAATTACATGAATATGTCTCTGAATAAGTAAAAATAGAAAGAAAATGATAGAAGGAGACGCCAAGGCCTGCGGACGCATGCAGGACTACCTCGGGTCGCCTGATGGTCTGGAAGCCGCAACCTCACTGTGGTCCAAAAGCTGCAGCACCGGGATCTGCACACAGTGCAGAGTGTAGTATCAGCACAACCGACCCCATGTGCTGGTAAGTGCCTAGCCTAACCTCGGCGAAGTAGTGACGAGGCTAGGACCAGACTACCAAATAAACCTGTGCAGTTTAATCATATACATCGGAAAAGTAAAGGCAGAAATTTACAGTCAAGGATAGGAGGGGGGAAAATATGCTGCGGGGAAATCAAGTAACAACAGAAAAACCAATAAATAAACGTAAAGAACACCATAACACAAGTATCAGCAAGAATAAGAAAATCAAAGACAAGTGCACGGCATCACCCTTCGTGCTTTTACTCTCGTTCTCACCATAAGAATCAATATAATTGGCGCGGCATCACCCTTCGTGCTTTTACCTCACATAATCATGGCACGGAACTATCCTTCGTGCATTATCACTCATATCATAGCACGACATTGTACATCGTGCGGCACGACATCACCCTTCGTGCTTTAACCTCACAATATCGGCACGGCATCACCCTTCGTGCATTAACACTCTCTCAAAAATATCATGCACGACATCACCTTTCGTGCTTTTACACTCTTCCTTACCCAAACAACAATCACAAAGCAATACGGGAAAGGGAATCAATAAAAATCATAATAAAATCCCGACAAGGGAACAATAGCATAACAACAATATCCCGGCAAGGGAAAACAATATCAAAAGCAATAACATCCCGGCAAGGGAGATAATATCAAAAGCAATAACATACCAGCAAGGGAGATAATATCAAAAACCTCTTCTCTTTTTTCACATTTACTTCACAACTAAATTCACAACTTGAGCCAACGCTCTACAATGTTCAATTACCAATATTACTTCCACAACTCGAGCCAACGCTCTAAAATGTCCAATTACCAATATTACTTCCACAACTCAATTCACAATTCGAGCCAACGCTCTAAAATGTTCAATTACCAATATTACTTCCACAACTCAATTCATAACTCGAGCCAACGCTCTAAAATGTTCAATTACCAATAATACTTCCACAAGCCTTGTTCAACAATAGATTTCATCATATAAAGCATAAATAATACAAAACGGAGTCACATTAATCATAGTATAAGACTCACAGGCATGCTTGACACCGATGTATAGATACTCGTCACCATGCCTATACGTCGTACTCAACAATTAACACATAGCAAATAAGACACAACTCTTAATCCCTCAAGCTAAGGTTATACCAAACACTTACCTCGATTCCACGAACACAATTCACGCCTCAACTACCGCTTTACCTCTTATTTCCACCACCAATTCGCTTGTATCTAGCCACAATTTACTTAATGATATCAATAAATGCTAAATGAATCAATTCTAATGCATGAAAATAGGTTTTCTAAAGATTTTCCCAAAAAGTCAAAAATAGACCCCGGGCCCACATGGTCAAAACCCGAGGTTTGAACCAAAATCCGATTACCCATTCACCCACGAACTCAAATATATAATTTGTTTTGAAATCGGACCTCAAATCGAGGACCAAATCCCCAAAATTTAAAAATCCTAAGTTCTACCCAAAACACCGAATTTCCCCCATGAAAACCCTTGATTTTGAGTTGAATTCATGTGAAAAGATGTTATAGATTAAAGAAAATGAGTTAGAAATGACTTACAATTGGTTTGGAGAAGAACTTTTCCTTAGAAAATCGCCCAAAAGTGAAGAACTTTGTTGATACCCAATTTTCCCCATGTATTTTTATATACTCAAAATAGTCTCAAAATAGCATGTACATGCATATATAATCATGCCCAAGAATTTTGGTATTTTCCCTTATTTTTAAAGTTTTTAAAAGCAATTTATTGTCCATTTTAGCAGTACAAAACCAATAATTGTCCCAAAAATTATCCTTTTCGTGATTAACCTATTTTATTCTCATATTTACACCAAGATATAATTAAGATAATTTTTGCATATTTTTTTACGCATTTGTTTGGTATTTTTAAAGCTAAGTTGCATATAGTTGCAATTATAGCCAATTTTTACGATTAGCAGCATTTTACAATTGTAAAATCAATTCCAGTATTTTTAGATTAATATTTATACGTTATTAATTAGTCCAGTACCTTTAATTTGTTTTAAAATCTTTTTTTTTAACTATTTTATAAAAAGTAAAAGAGGGAAAATTGGCTATTTAACAAACAGCCCTTTATTATTTCAATCCTAGCCAATTTAACCACACACCCCATCAGATTTAATTGGCTCAATACCCAATTAAAACACCCCAGCCCAATCCCAACCCGATTTAATCTGAGCCGTTGATCAAATAAGATCAACGGCCCAGATTACCTTTCCTTATTTAAAATTCTAACTCCCCCCCTGACCCCTCATTCTTCACCGTCTCTCATCTCTCTACTCTCTCTCTCTATCTCTAGTCTCTTCTAGAGACTTCTGCCTCTTCCCCTTCTCCGACGAATCCCTTCATCTCCCCCGGCGACCTTCTCCACCGGAGACCATGGATTCCTCACCCTCCGCCTCGTATGGTTCTCTCATGCCGGTAAATGTCATCCCTAAGGCCCTCGAAGGGCGAGGACCCGTCTACTCACACCCATGGTGTTCCTGTTTGCTTCAGACCTCCGAAGCATGATTTCGAGTGAAGCCTGTGACTTTTGAGGCTCGAACCAGTAACGTTTGAGGTTCTTCTTATCTTCTATGAGGTTTTCTTTGAAACCCTAATGTTTGGAACCTCCGATATTTTTAAATTTACAGTAGATCTACGCATATTACGAGTTATTATGATGTTTTCTTTAAAAAACTTTCTATTTTTTTGAACGGACCTTCACTTTTAACTAGGGTTTCGAAACCCTTTCTCAAAATGGTTTTCTTTATCGATTTTTAACATTATCTCATGATTTTCCTTCATATTTACCATGTTGAAGTCTTTTCCTTGTGATTGGGTCAGTATATGTGTTCAATTATCACGAATGGCTTGAAATTCTAGTGATTCTACTCTGTTTTCTCATTAGGGTTTATGGCTCTTCGTCTCCTTTGCATGTATCATGTCTACCCTATTGATTCGTACTAGTATTATTGTGAAACCCTAATTTTTAGACTTAGAACCCTGAAAGCTGCTCTTTTTCCCTGTGTGCTTGCATTTGCGTTCATGTTTCACTAATCTTTACCCTATGTTGTTTGTCTTTGGGTTCATCTCGCATCCCTGACTCACATGACTCCTAATGTTATATACCAGGGTTTCTGATTTTCATCTAATGTGTGTTTATTCCCTTTAAATCAGTATTAGTTTGCCACTTTGAATCCTTGAATGATTGTGACTAGTACTTTACTGATTTTGTGTATTTTCCTTTAACCATGATACTTGCCTTAGAACTCTTTGCTGATTTTATGTATTTTCCTTTAACTGTGATACTTGCCTTAACACTCTTCACTGATTTTGTGAATTTCCTTACTTGTTGACATCTGCCTTAACTGATAACTGATTCCCTGCGATACTAGGGGATCTCTTACTGATTTTCAAAATGATACTCTGCCTTATTTTATGTGCAAGCATGTCGCCAATTAATTCTTACTTTCCTTAATTCATATGTTATATACTTGGTCCTAATCACACGCCTTATTCTTTACTACTCTATGTATGATTGAAATTAGTCTTTCAATTAGTCTCTTTCCTTATTTGTCACCCTGGTAGCCGTTTGAACTAGGACTCCCCAATTAAAGGGGAGTACTTACATTGATTGGGATTCTAATTGTATTTACTTCTATAATTATACTACACTTTACTTCTTACCTTATTTTTCTACTCGTTTCCAGAACTATAAATACTCTACTCTTTCATTAGCAAAACACACACAGAGACACACATCACTGAATACTCTCAATTCTACATTCTCTTGTTCTCTTTCTCTCTTGCTCTTTTGCTCTATTGCTGTTCTCTGCTCTTGCCTATTATTAGCCGGCTGTAAGCCAAGGCAAATATTGCTTTATCACTTTGCATTTGCATCCTGCTCTTGCTCTCTTACTGGTATGTCCTAGTTTCAATTCAAAGCTCCAACAACAATGTGATTCTCTATTTGTTTCAGTACTTACTATCTCTAGTCTGCTTCTATTTGTGGTTCTCCTGCGAAATCTATAATTAAAATGTATTACTAGCATGTTATTATGTCTTCCCTTCCCTTTGGATTAGTATACCCCCTTATGTGTGTTTCCAAGCATGACTTGCATACTTATCCCAAATCCCTATCACCCCTCTATGTGGTTGTTCTGCATATCTGTTTTTTTTCTCTGACTATGCCATTGATGGCTATTTCTGAACATGCTCGAGCTAGTCCTAGACCTTTGTTGGGTTATATGTTTTGTCCTATGTGTCCCTAACCCCACTATCCCTGTTTGTGTTTGCTGGACCAGCCTTGGTTCTGTGATCTTTGGCTGTGTATGAATCCATTTTTGGAGGTGCTGTGTCTAGGTTGTTGCTTATTACTCTATTCCCTTTTAAAAAAAAACTGTTTTACTAAACAGACTCTCTTTGTTTTACGAAATGTTTTAAGTGAAATTCCTTTCAACACTATTTCTGTCAAAACATTTTCGAACTCTCTTGCACTTCACTTTATTCCTAGATACTTAAGTTCCACCCCCTCAGTGTGAGCACTGCTTTGGGGACCTCCTGAGTACCCTCTGAACTCTGACACATTGAGGCTGGTATTTCCACACTGCACATGTTTAACTCTTGGTTACTAAGTCTGGGCGTGAGCATGGCCCAAGAGCCCTTGAGGTCCTTAGGGAACTTTGGCACATCCCAAGCTATGAAAGGTTATTTTGGCAGTAAGGTTTGGAGGATTTGGGCCTACTTAAGGCTCCCTATAAAATAACTTCTTATTTTTTTTATCTTCTTTTATTTCATTACTGTAATTCAGATACTACTGGTTTGTAATAATTTGTAAATGAATGATTGGGGGCTGAATAGTAACTATGGGGGAGGGGTATGCATGTTTATTTCTATGGGTAGAAAACATGTTTATAGGTTTTTATTTACCTATTTGCGCAATAGATAACCTGCTTAGGACATGCATTTCATATGTTAGAAATCCTGTTTTAGGTCTTTTATTCTCAGCATATTATTGTACTCACTTCATAATCTTAATTATTAACAAACTGTCATTACTGCATTGGCATAGTAGAGATCATGTTTTAGGAACTCTTCTGTGCATTAGACATCCTGCTTCTTAGAGTTTTATACTTATCTGGATTGCAATTGTCAAAACGCCTATTAGCATGCTTAATTAATCAAGTACTATGCGTATCCTTTCTTTTTAAATCAGAATCAAATATGCATGTCCACTCTTTAAGACAATCAGACAATGTATATGACGCCTAGGCAAACTTTAGGCCTAATAAGAATTGATTAATCATGTGGTTACCAGTTTAAGACTAACTAGCCTCTTTTAATTTTGAACTCTGCTGCTCCCATTCTTATTTTTGATTCTCTGAACTTCACTCTGTTTTACTAAACTCTTGCCCTACTTTGAAATGATCTCGAAATTGTGTATCTGTTCTACTATGTTTTCTCCTAGGTTACCCTTTTCTGCCCAGAATCGTGCTATTATTTTCAAAATATTTATCCTACATCTCGTCAAGTTAATGTATCTCCATGCCTTTACTCTATTTACAGAGAATGTTTTAACGAATTTATCTATCTTTTCACTAACTCCTCAACTGCTATATACTTCTAGATCCTACTACTGTCCCAAGTCGTATTTCTGAAAACCGAGCACTTTTTCAAATCACTTAGTCTTAATTAAGCTTCTGCTTTCACTGAAACTCACTGTTTTATTTCAACATTCCGGCTTTAAAACTCTTGTCTTTGAGACCTTAAATGTGTTTGAGACGTGCTAATTATGAGTTCACTTGTGGAGGGATCTGTGAGCCTCTATGTGCCTTTGTATGTTCCCCTTATGTGCAGTCCTATTTGTTATGTATGTCGCTTAGCATTTTTTCCTTTAAACTTAAGGGTTCAGCCTAGTCCCCACCACGTAGGAATAGTAGTCCTAAATACCCTCCAGGACTTATAGGACGGGACGGGTAATAGCACGCAATAAGTATTCGTGACCAACTTACGCGTTTAATAACCTTTATGGGGTGGGAAGGGTAGAATATGGATATGATGACCACGCGATAACACCACGTGTATAAATGATTACCGGGTGTTGTGTGGGGTGATCCATATTGATTATAAACCTAGGACCCCCCTTTCCCTTTATTTATTCTTTTTCATTCATTGTTTAAATCTTTTCCTGAAACTTCTGCCGTCTTTATCTCTCCTCAAATGTCCATTTTACTTGCAATATTATGTGAAAACTCCCTCTATTTGAACCCTTATTTGCTTACTTGTTAAGTGAAGTCACAATTGTAATATGGCCGGGAACCACACTAGTGGATCTTGGGGGGTGCCTAACACCTTCCCCTCGAGATAATTTCTAGCCCTTACCCAAACTCAGGTTTTCAAACTCAAAAACCCTTTTTTTGTGTCCTAATGCACTTAATCATTAGGTGGCGACTCTTCAAATTCCAAAACAAAACCGAAATCCCAAAAGGGAAAAGAGTTGTCCTCCCAAATGTCGTAAACCCGATTTCGCCTTTAAGAAGAAAAAGGGGGCATCGACAGCATGGCGACTCTGCTGGGGATTTTCTTTTAGGCTTTTACCATTACATGTTATTTGTGGCTTTATTGCTTCTTTATTGCTTTTATTTATTGTCTTTATTTCTCTTCTACTTCGAAACTGACTTGGCTTTTATTTTCTTTTCTTGCTTTTATAAAAAGCAAAATTCAGTGGCCTTATCTACTACTGAAGTTGAGTATGTTGCTGCTGCTTCTTGTTGTGCTCAATTGTTATGGATCAAACAGAAGCTGATGGATTTTGGTATTGAAGTTGGTTGCGTCCCTATTTTTTGTGATAATACTAGTGCTGTTAGTATGACTAAGAACCCGGTTCATCATAAGAGAACTAAGCACATAG
>NW_017678558.1:0-987 GCF_001879085.1 Nicotiana attenuata
ACATGTTTTCTGCATTTGTTTGGAAAACTCAGAAACAATTAGGAAATCAACTTGCATCCATTAGGTCTGATCATGGAATTGAGTTTGAAAACTTTAAATTTAATGAGTTCTGTGATGAAAATGGCATAAATCACAACTTCTCTGCACCTAGGACTCCACAATCAAATGGAGTAGTTGAAAGGAAAAATAGAACTCTTAAGGATATGGCTAGAACAATGTTACTATCTAGAAAATTGCCTTAGTTTCTGGGCAGAGGCTGTAAACACTGCATGTTACATCATAAATAGATGCATGACCAGACCTCTAGTAGAGAAGACTCCCTATGAGTTACTTAAAGGGAGAAAACCAAATATATCCCATCTTAGGGCATTTGGCTGCAAGTGCTATGTGCACAATAATGGAAAAGACTCCCTAGGAAAGTTTGATCCCAGAAGTGATAAGGGAGTATTCTTGGGATATTCATCACATAGTAAAGCTTATAAAGTATTTAATAAAAGAACTCTATGTATAGAAGAAAGTGTGCATGTAGTATTTGATGAAACTAACATTCTTTCTGAAAGACAGGAACATGAAGATGAAGCCATTGGATTGGTCAAAGACTTGGCTGAAGCATCAGCTCAAATCAAAGTGACACCTACAGAAGGAACAGGTGATGGACCAGGTTCTTCCTTACAGGGCAACCTGACAGGGGGAAGAAGTCAAAGAGGAATTGAAATAAACTCCTTGAAGGAACCTGTTCATAAACCTGTTGCTCATCAAATGGCTGAAACATCCAGCATAAGCCAGTTGGTTGTAAAACCTCACAAGTATCAAAGTTCTCATCCCATTGAGAACATTCTCACTGATCCAACATCTGGAGTCAAAACCAGATCACAATTAAAGAATCTGTGTGCTTTTGATGCTTTCTTATCTTTCATTGAACCTAAAAATATTGTTGAGGCTTTGCAGGATGCAGATTGGGTGAATGCAATGCAGGATGAACTAAAC
>NW_017678558.1:5027-5956 GCF_001879085.1 Nicotiana attenuata
GTGACATACGTGTGAAGATAAGTCTCAAGGGTCAGCAACAATATCTTCTGAGTTGATCGAAAAGGTTGCATAGGATAAGGAGTTGAAATCTCCTTATGTGAAGAGAACTATATCCGGATAAAGAATAAGGATTGGAGTTTGAATTGTTCTAGGACTCGAATTTGATGAAGGATCAGCAATTCGAGTTTAATCAAACTCTGATTACTAACTCTATAAATAATAATGATTGTTCTCTTTTACAGGGTAGCACACAAATGCAGAAGTGAAACTAAATTGAAGAGCAAAATAGCAAGGCTTTTTGCAAGCAATTTACGTGAGATTCAAGTGTGCACACCTGAAGCTACTTGGACAAGATAGAAGAACCAATTCCATTGTGTCTTTCTTTTATTCTAGTGCAATTGTAGTAGGTGTTTTAAAATTGTACCTTTCAGCTTTCATAGAAGCAATTGTATTAGGTACTTTGAGTATTCAAGTTAGAGTTAACTTGAAAGTGTCGCAGCAGTTGAGGCTGTGTGCCACACTGGGATTGGAGTTTAATCCTTAGGTTTACAAGAGTTTTGTAAATGCTATTTTGGCTCAGTGATTTTAGTGTAAGTTTGGGAAAATCCGACTGAGTAGTAGGTCGTGGGTTTTTCACATTTTGAGCCAGGTGTTTTCCACGTAAAAAATATCTGTGTTCTTTATTTTATGCACTCTTAATTCCGCAAACAGTCTTAATAAGTACATCTAGAACAACCAGGTTCTTCTACTGCGAAAATTAGGTACCACACAAATCATCCCCCCCCCCCCCCTTGTGTGGTATTGATGTCTAGAACATCAAGGACTTCAAATAAGAGGGGATTTTTCACATAAAGGTTAGAAATAAATAAAGTTGGAAAGCATTAAAGAAAGTTTATTTTCTTAAAAGAAACGTTTTAAAAGATTTAAAG
>NW_017678558.1:7621-21165 GCF_001879085.1 Nicotiana attenuata
GTTCGTCCAACACGTTGGAACTGGTTCATATGGATCTATGTGGTCCAATGAGAACCATGAGCAGAGGTGGAAAGAAGTATGTAATGGTGCTAGTTGATGACTATTCTAGATTCACCTGGGTTTTATTTCTAACTTCCAAAGATAAAGCATTTGACATGTTTTCTGCATTTGTTAGGAAAACTCATAAACAATTAGGAAATCAACTTGCATCCATTAGGTCTGATCATGGAACTGAGTTTGAAAACTTTAAGTTTGCTGAGTTCTGTGATGAAAATGGCATAGGTAATAACTTCTCTGCACCTAGGACTCCACAACAAAATGGAGTAGTTGAAAGGAAAAATAGAACTCTTGAGGATATGGCTAGAACAATGTTACTATCTAGCAAATTGCCTCACAGTTTCTGGGCAGAGGCTGTAAACACTGCATGTTACATCATAAATAGATGCATGACCAAACCTCTAGTAGAGAAGACTCCCTATGAGTTACTTAAAGAGAGAAAACCAAATATATCCCATCTTAGGGCATTTGGTTGCAAGTGCTATGTGCACAATAATGGAAAAGACTCCCTAGGAAAGTTTGATCCCAGAAGTGATGAGGGAGTATTCTTGGGATATTCTTCACATAGTAAAGCTTATAAAGTATTTAATAAAAGAACTCTATGTGTAGAAGAAAGTGTGCATGTAGTATTTGATGAAACTAACATTCTTTCTGAGAGACAGGAACATGAAGATGAAGCCATTGGACTGGTCAAAGACTTGGCTGAAGCATCAGCTCAAATCAAAGTGACACCTACAGAAGGAACAGGTGATGGACCAGGTTCTTCCTTACAGGGCAACCTGACAGGGGGGAGAAGTCAAAGAGGAATTGAAATAAACTCCTTGAAGGAACCTGTTCATAAACCTGTTCCTCATCAAATGGCTAAAACATCCAGCAGAAGCCAGTTGGTTGTAAAACCTCACAAGTATCAAAGTTCTCATCCCATTGAGAACATTCTCACTGATCCAACATCTGGAGTCAAAACCAGATCACAATTAAAGAATCTGTGTGCTTTTGATGCTTTCTTATCTTTCATTGAACCTAAAAATATTGTTGAGGCTTTGCAGGATGCAGATTGGGTGAATGCAATGCAGGATGAACTAAACCAGTTTGAAAGAAGTCAAGTTTGGCACCTAGTTCCAAGACCCAAGGGCAGATCAGTCATTGGTACAAAGTGGCTCTTTAGGAACAAACTTGATGAAGATGGAACTGTTACAAGGAACAAGGCAAGGTTAGTAGTTCAAGGTTATAGCCAAGAGGAAGGAATAGACTATGATGATACATTTGCTCCAGTTGCAAGACTAGAGGCAATCAGACTTCTCATAGCCTTTGCAGCACATATGGAATTCACTCTTCACCAAATGGATGTCAAAAGTGCCTTCCTGAATGGCTACTTAAAGGAAGAAGTGTTTGTGAAACAACCCCTAGGGTTTGAAAGCAAAGAATGTCCTGAACATGTGTACAAGCTAGACAAGGCTCTCTATGGACTCAAACAGGCACCGAGAGCATGGTATGAAAGACTGTCAAAGTTTCTGCTAGAGCATGGGTACAAGAGAGGTAAAATAGATAGTACCTTATTCTTAAGGGAAAAAGGTAAGGACCTTCTTGTTGTACAAATTTATGTTGATGACATAATCTTTGGGGCCACAACTGACAAGCTAAGCAAAGATTTTGCAAAACTAATGGGAAGTGAATTTGAAATGAGCATGATGGGTGAGCTTAACTTCTTCTTAGGATTGCAGATCAAACAAAGCCAAAATGGAACTATGATTCATCAGCAAAAGTCTACAAAAGAACTATTCAAGAAGTTTAAAATGGAGGATTCTAAAGAAATAGATACACCTATTGCAACTGCCACTAAATTAGATATTGATGAACCTGGTTCATCAGTTGATCAGAAGTTGTATAGGGGTATGATTGGTTCACTCTTGTATCTTACTACCAGTAGACCTGACATTGTTTTCAGTGTAGGGCTATGTGCTCGTTTTCAGGAAAATCCAAAAGAGTCTCACTTGACTACTGTCAAGAGGATATTGAGATATCTGAAAGGCACTACTGAATTGTGTCTTTGGTACCTTAAAGGTAGTAATTTCAATCTAGTAGGATATGCTAATGCTGACTATGAAGGCTTCCTAGTGGATAGAAAAAGCACCTCAGGTATGGCACACTTCCTTGGTTCATGTCTTGTATCATGGGCTACCAAGAAGCAAAATTCAGTAGCTCTATCTACTGCTGAAGCTGAGTATGTAGCTGCAGCTTCTTGTTGTGCTCAATTACTATGGATTAAACAACAATTGGTAGATTTTGGAATTGAAGTGGGATGCATACCAATATTTTGTGATAACACTAGTGCTATAAGTATGACAAAGAACCCTGTTCATCATAAAAGGACCAAGCACATAGATGTTAGACACCACTTCTTGAGAGATAATTATGAGAAAGGTTTAATCTCAATAGAATTCTGTGCTACTGATAAACAAATAGCTGACATCTTCACCAAAGCACTGAATAGGGAAAACTTTGAAAGGAACAGGTTGGAATTAGGGATGATTAAGATCACCTAAAAAGGAACCAGTTCAGAATGCAATGAAAAAAAATGAAAAAAAAATTCACATTTTTGGTTAGAAGTTTTGACTTTATTAAAATATCTAGACTAATTCTTACTCAGTCTCATACTCTAATCAGTATACTCCTGTGACGTGTGTTTATATTAATTCATTGATCCCTTACAATGTTTTTTTTTCTATTCTGATATATGAGGCATAATCAAGAGAAGATCTATTGGGAGAACCCGGTTCTTCAGAATCTGCTCATGAGAAAAGGTCAGCTATGTTTCTATACTTTGCACAATTAGAAAAATAAATATTCCAATTATGAGCAGAAGTCCTACTCTAACCAAACTCCTAAAAAATAGAACTGTTGTGCATTGAACCAGTTTCATTCTCCTAGAATTCTAAAGGAAACGTGACTATTTTTTTTAAACCAAGCGTCACCCATTTATCACTAAAAGACCGGAGTCTTAAAGGGATTAGACTCTTGATTGACCACTGCAAAAAGGCTGTTGCACTTTAAATACACTCCACATACGCCCAGTCTAGTCCATAACTGTCATTAAGCCTTAAACCTCAAATTATCATCCTTCTCTCTAAAATCTCCAAAAATCCCCAAAATTTCTCCAGAAATTCTTCACAATGACTACTCCTCAAGAAAATCCAGGAACTCCCCCACTAGTATCTCCTATCACATCCTCATCTGCACCTCCTAGCGACAATCCCAAACCAAGATTTCGCCGACAAAAAATGTTGGCAAGAAAGACTGTGGCTACTGGTGCTCTAAGAACGGCTCTAAACGAAAAATTGAGAGCCAGCCAGAAAAAGGAGAGCTCTGAAAAGGAATCATCGGACTCGAGTTCTGAGTCTGAAGCATTTGTTTCTACAAGCGATGGAGAAGAACGTGGGTCTTCTGACTCAGACAAGAATCAAGAAAACCCTAGGGAGGTAAATACATGTTATGTTTTTTCTGATGTAGTTGAGAAGGTGGATAGTAGGTTTGTGTTGGTGGGTTCTGTGAGAGATGTAAGTGAGGGAGATTCGAGTAGAAAGGGAAAGAAAAAGAAAGATAAAATTCTTGCTATTTGTGGAGGAACAGAGGAGAGTGGCAACAAGCCAGGGGGAAGTGAAACTGGGGAGGCTGCTGAAGGCCTTGTACACCTGAGCGAACAACAAGATGAACCTGGTTCATCTGTGGAAGAAACCTTAGCTGACATTCTGAAGAAGGTAGGGGAAAGTTATGATCCCAAGAAGCGCAAAGCTTCTTCTCAAAAGGCTCCAACTGCCTCTAAGCCAACAAACAAGAGCAAGGTGTCATCTCCTAAGTCTACTGTCACTCCAGTACCAAAGATGAAAGCTACTAGAAGCAGGGTAAAGCAAAGTGAGGCTGAGTTGTAGAAAGCCTTAGAGGAAAGCAAGAAAAAGAAGAAGGAAAAACGAAAAGCAAAAGTTGTGGAAAGTTCTGTGGCTGCAGAAGAAGAGGAGGAGGAGATGGAATTGGTTCATCAGAAAAGAGGTACAACTGAGGAGGTTCCCACTCCTACACCAAAAAGATCCAAGACTTCTGCAAAGAAGTCTTTAGAACCTGTATCTGCTGAACCCTCCCTGGCTAAAAGAACCATGTCTGCAGTCAAAGGAAAACAAGTGAAAGTTCCTGAAGAAGAAAAAGCATGGAGTGAAGAGGAAGAAGAAGATGAATCTGAAAAAGAACAGGATAGATTTGTCCTTTTTGGCAGGAGAAAAATTCTGAAAGGAAGAATTCTGAAAGATCTGGAGGAGCCAGGCATGAAAAGGTTGGTTGATGCCCTGGATGCACGGGATGGAAGGACATGGTTCTTCAACTAGATGGCAGGCTGGCAAGGAAAGAGCTGATCGAGTTTATGGCAAATGCCACTGTGGTGAATAGGGTTGTTACAAGTGTGGTGAGGGGAGTAGAGGTGCAGTTTGATGCACCTAAATTGGGCAGAATTCTAGACATACCCTGTGAGGGCTATGATGACTATACTAGGCAAAGGTGGCCTTGTCTAGACTCTCTCCCTTCTGCTCTCCAAATCACTAGAAATTTCTGTGATACCAAGTCTGCTGAAGAAGTGCCTGAGTCTAGGTTCGTGCAAAAGAGTGAGATGAAGCCTGAGCACAAGGTGCTCTTTGAGTGTGTGAACAAGTGTTTGCTGCCTAGACAGGAGAGAAGGCACACTGCGAATTACATGGACCTGGTCCTTCTGGAGTGTCTTGTGAGAGGAAAGCAGATTAACTGGCCTGCTTTCATTGTCAAGCTGCTAGATAGAGTCATCAATGGCTCCAAGGCTCATGCCACACCTTATGGGTTTATACTGACAACTGTCTTGGCCAAGTTAGATGTGCCATTGAAAAAGTGGGAGATGGCCTCCAGCAAAGAGCACTTTGGAATCAAAACTCTGCAGGCTTGTGACTATCTGCTAAGTGTAACCCCAGTTGAACCTGGTTCATCCTTGAAGACTCCTGTGAACAGCAAAGTTAGGGCATTGGTTCTAGAGTGTAAAACAAAAGATGCAGAAATTGCTAGGCTCCAGGCTCGTATTACTGAACTAGAAAGTGAAAGAAATGGCCTCAAAGCTGAGCTAGCAAAGGAAAAGGAAAAGAGTGAAGGGATGCTCCAAACAATGCTTAATCTTCTTCAATCCCAACCCTCTAGTTCCTCCAAGCCCTAGAACAGTTAGAAACCCCACCTCAGTGAACCCAGATTCGGGACTTTTCTGTTTTTTTTTTTTTGCTCATGGTTGGATGTTTGTTTTTCTTTTTTGGTCTGTTTGTAGAAACACTTCCTAATCAATGACAATGTGCTTTGTTTTCTCTCTTGTTCTATGAAACTTCTGATCTTAATAGGCTAAATCTCTTGTGAAGTTGATTATTGATTAACTGAATCAATGTTTTAACTTGCAGTTGCCCTAGTGGCCATGAGTAAAATTAACATCTGGATTCATATAATATGGCAACTTTTCGATGATGCCAAAAGGGGGAAGAGATATTTGCTTTACTTTGTATCCTGAAATAAAGTGATATTTATAACGCTAATTAAACCTGGTCCTTAATGATAACGTTAAATTACTGTGTGATAATTATGCTGAGTTCCACAGGGTCTCTGATCGATAAAAGCACAGAGTTTGTTATCATCAAAAGGGGGAATTTGTTGGCCCAAGTTCAGATGAAGTTTTGAAGATTGACAAAATGAACTTAGTCATGAACCAGGTCCATCATGTGAGACAGAAACAGTGTTGATATACTTATACACGTGATATACGTGTGAAGATAAGTCTTAAGGGTCAGCAACAATATCTTCTGATTTGATCGAAAAGGTTGCATAGGATAAAGAGTTGAAGTCTCCTTATGTGAAGAGAACTACATCCGGATAAAGAATAAGGATTGGAGTTTGAATTGTTCTAGGAACTCGAATTTGATGAAGGATCAGCAATTCGAGTTTTAATCAACTCTGATTACTAACTCTATAAATAATAATGATTGTTCTCTTTTTACAGGAAGCACACAAACGCAGAAGTGAAACTAAATTGAAGAGCAAAATAGCAAGGCTTTTTTGCAAGCAATTTACATGAGATTCAAGTGTGCAAACCTGAAGCTACTTGGACAAGATAGAAGAACCAATTCCATGTGTCTTTCTTTTATTCTAGTTCAATTGTAGTAGGTGTTTTAAAATTGTACCTTTCAGCTTTTATAGAAGCAATTGTATTAGTACTTTGAGTATTTAAGTTAGAGTTAACTTGAAAGGTCGCAGCAGTTGAGGTTGTGTGCCACACAAGGATTAGAGTTAATCCTTAGGTTTACAAAGAGTTTTGCAGATGCTGTTTTGGCTCAGTGATTTTAGTGGAAGTTTGGGAAAATCCTACTGAGTAGTAGGTCGTGGTTTTTTTTACCTTTTGAGCCAGGTGTTTTCCACGTAAAAATCTCTGTGTTCTTAATTTTATGCACTCTTAATTCCGCAAACAGTCTTAGTAAGTACATCTAGAAGAACCAGGTTCTTCTAGTGCGAAAATTAGGTACCACACAAATCACCCCCCCCCCCCTTGTGTGGTATTGACGTCTAAAAATATCATTTTGTTTGCTTGAGAACAAGCAAAAGCTTAAGTTTGGGGGAGTTGATAACTAGGGATTTTGGTGCATTTTATACTCCTCTTACTTATGTTTTGATTAGAAAATTGGTACAAAATAGTCTCAAAAGGCTCACAGTTGTGCTTAATTGCAGGTTTGATCAAACAAAGTGACAAGATGTCAAAGTTCAGCTCAAAAAAGATTGAAACTTGCACAAGTACCAAGACAAAACAAAGCTCAAGCAAAACAGGCCCAATGCGGCCGCACACCATTCTGTGCGGTCCGCACAAGTGAGATTCAGAGAAGGTGATTTTCAGGCCAACAGGCAATGCGGCCGCATGAGATTTAATTCGGTCCACATTGGAGTCACTGCGGCCGCACTCAATTTAGTGCGGTCCGCAGAACCAAAGATCAGAGAGGTGCCAGTTTTGGAGATTGAAGCCAATGCGGTCCGCGCTCCATTTCATGCGGACCGCACTAGAAGCCAGCTGCACTCGATTCTATGCGGTCCCCATTGCCTGAGTTCAGAGAGTTGGAATTTTATGTCAAGAGCCCTAGTGCAGCCGCACACCATTTTGTGCGGTCCGCACTAACCCCGCAGGGGTATTTTTGTCCAGATTTTTCAACATAGTATAAATAGCTTCTTTTCCATTTTTAGGTGAAGCAGATAGTAAGTACTGAAGGTTGTGCTCGTGGGTTCGAATATTTTAGCTGTTTTGAGTAATTTTAGCTTCATTTCAACATTGAATCTTCAAGTTTAATTTAGTAATTAATTAATATGAGTTTTTCTTCATCTATTTCTTTGTTTCTTTCTCTAATTATGAGTAGCTAGACCCATCAGCTAGGGTTGTGGATCAACCCTAGTGTGGGTAATTGATGGGTCTTGTATTTTAGAGCTTGATTGACTATGGGTGTTTGATATTTGGGCTAATTCCATGTTTTATTGCTAAATTAGTGGTTGCAAACACTAGTTTGTTTTTAGTTGACTTTTGCTCTTCTTGAGAAAGAGAGCCTAAGTCTCTAGAATTAGTCCAACAAGGAATTGGGGCGTACTCAAGAGAATTGATATCCCCAATTAAAGGGTTAAACCGAGAGATCGTAATACCCGAGTTGAACCTTAATTGCTTGTGCAAATTTGCATACCTAATTGGTCTTGAGAAAGCCAATTCGGGCAAAATCACTCGAACTACCGAGAGGTATAGAGTGAGTAGAATCGAGCTATGGTTATATCATACTCCCCAAGTGTGTCAATCTAGCTTTAGACTCAAGAATCCGTCAATTGACCACCTAGGCGAAAGTCACTACCCTAGTGCCTTTTAATCATTTGAACAACTCGCAATAGTTTAATCCTAGCTTATTTTATTTTAATTGAGCATTGTAGTTTATAAAATTATAATCATAATTAAAACCAAAAATGTGTAGAAGTGCAATTTGGAGCAAATACACAACTCCACTTTAGATAGACACCCAACTCCAATATCTAGCTCCCTGTGAAAATCGATCCCGACCCTAAATCGGGTAAAAGCTGCTTCGACCTCTCTCGCTACTCAATAGTAGTGCAGGGTTGGCCTCGATCATTTTCTCTTGCATTGTTTGATGTATTCAAGTCATTTTTGGCTAGATTGAGCTGAGCGTTGATGAATTGGTAAAGGAAAAGCTAAATTGAGTATTGAATTGGCCGGATTGAGGTAAGTATCTTGCCTAACCTTGTGTGGGGGACTTCCCCTTAGGATTTGAGTCTTCTATGCTAATTGTAGTCATGCACGCGAGGTGATGAGTGTGTGCTCGGACTTATTTGTGGGAAATTTGCCTTTAGGGTTCTTAGGTCCTTATGTTCATTATGTGGGAAGTATTCCGTTATGATTGAGTTTCCTAATTGCTTAATTTACCTCTATATTCTCCATAAGATGTTGTTAGCTTTCCTCTAATTCCTACTTGTTACTTGACCCTTAATTGCCTTAGTTGAAGTGATTGCCTTCCTTATTGTTTTGATACTTCTTGATTGTGAGTTTCTCTATGACTTCGTGCAAATATGTTATATGTCCTATTGTTGTGGGTACCGGTGTAGTTATCACGTGCTTATTGTGTCTTGTTGTTTAGTTAAAGTTATTGTGTTTTTTGGTTTTTCCGTGATCCTTATTAGGTACTATTCATGCTTCAATTGACGATTATTCATGTTGAACAAGACTTATGACATTCTCTTGGTAATTGACCATTGTTGAGTATTGACTCGAGTTGAGATCTATATTGCGAAGCTAACTGGTGAAACAAGATTGGTTATTGTTGATTCCCTTGCCGGGAGGTTATTGTTTCTATTGTTGATTCCCTTGCCGGGATGTTATTGTTTCTATTGTTGATTCTCTTGCCGGGATGTTATTATTTCTATTGTTGATTCCCTTGCCGGGATGTTATTGTTTCTATTGTTGATTCCCTTGCCGGGAGGTTATTGTTTCTATTGTTGATTCCCTTGCCGGGATGTTATTGTTTCTATTGTTGATTTCCTTGTCGTGATATTATTATTTCTATTGTTTGGGTGAGGAAGAGAGTAAGCACGAAGGATGATGCCGTGCATGATATTGTGAGAGAGATTTAAAGCACGAAGGGTGATGCCGTGCACATTTCTATTTATGCATATTGTGAGGAAGAGTGTAAAAGCACGAAGGGTGATGTCGTGCCACATTATTGAGAGTAAAAGCACGAAGTGTGATGCCCTGCCACATTATTGAGAGTAAAAGTACGAAGGGTGATATCGTGCATGATATTGTGAGGAAGAGTGTAAAGCACGAAGGGTGATGCCGTGCACATTTCTATTTATGCATATTGTGAGGAAGAGTGATAAAGCACGAAGAGTGATGCCGTGGACTTTCTGTTTGTTGTGTTTCTTTGTAGTTATCAATTCAAGTGTGCTAATTGTTCAGATTTCTTTACTGCTGTGACTCTTGTGATGGAACCCCATAGAGTTTTCAATACTTCGCCATATTTATATATATATTTCAATACTTCGAATTTCAATAATTGTTTCATTTTTAATTCAATTAGATACTCAAATAAATTCCCTTAATCCGTTTGAGGTTGTATTTTACATAAAAAGGGATTTCTACTAAGTTAATTTCTTAAAT
Organism: Nicotiana attenuata; assembly: GCF_001879085.1. NCBI lineage: Eukaryota > Viridiplantae > Streptophyta > Magnoliopsida > Solanales > Solanaceae > Nicotiana > Nicotiana attenuata. The sequence goes on from NW_017678558.1 coordinate 17,409, forward strand.
CCCATGATAAAGGTAATAATTCTTTTGGTGTTGTATTTTGATTGAAAATGCTACTTTCTTTATTCAGATAATTTCATCTTTTCTTACTGAGTTCCTAATTAGCTTAGAAGTTGTACTCAACTTTATGTTATGTAAATGAGACTCCTTGAACATCTTAATTGCGTTGATTATGGACCCTATGTACTGAGTAACATGAGAACATTGTTGTGTAAAGAGAGATAGAAATATGTGGGCACAAAGTGCCGGGTGTGCTAAAAGTTTGGTAATTTAGGTTATGATATGAGACTTCGAGTTTGAGATGGCTGGAATTGTGCATCATAAATTATATGATTTATTGAGCTGACATCGCCTTCTTTGTTTGAGTACATTTTTTTTTACTTGTCTGTGTTCTAGCTATGTTGGTGTTAATTTATTTGGTTATCTTTCGTTCCATCCGTGTTTCTCTTTATTGTTTCTACTGATTGTAGTTTGTTCTTTCCCTGATGTTGATATTACTTTGTCATCTTTAGGTTGATAGTTATTATCATATCTTGTTCAATTTATTTGACCAGTAGGTATCTGGACTGTTCCTCGTCACTACTCCACCGAGGTTAGTCTTGATACTTACCGAGCACCGCCGTGGTGTGCTCTTATTACACTTCTGTACATTTTTGTGTACAGATCCAGGTATTTGATCGATAGTAGCTGTGCGGGTCGTTGCGGTGGAGACTCAAGGTAAACCTGCTGCAGCGTTTGCAAGCCTCGGAGTCACCTTCATTTGTACTTGTTTCCATTTGTTCCTCTTGTTTCGGAACAGTGATGTATGTATTTTGTGTAACTACTCTTACCCGGTTTTGGGAATTATAATTTGTTAAGGGTTATTTAATTTAAATTTAGCAAATATAAGTGTTATCTCCGTAAATGTTAGGCTTACCTAGTTTAGAGACTAGGTGCCATCACGACTCCTTCGGGGGGATTTTTGGGTCCTGACAACTTCTTACCATTATGGTTGTAACTAACACACCTTCATAACCTTCTCAATGATCATTCCCCATGAATTCAATAGTTAATACTATATTCACGATATCCCTTTGTATTACCTCAATATCACCCTATAAATAGAGGCTTTGGGCATCACATTGTACACACTTGGAAAATACTTGATGAAATAAGAAAGTTCTCTTTCCCCTCTATGTCATGTCTATTTTATTGTTTCATATTATTACTTCGAGCTTAGTTTCTTAATAATAACAAGAATTTAAGTTATTTGCAATCCGCGTGCATTTAAATTATTTGTAGAAATTTATATCATGTAGACACTCTATAGGGCTGATATTTACGAATTAGGCAGTGCATCCTGAATTTTAGTCTTTCAGTTTAATTTTTCATGGCAAAAGTAAATACAGACTAATCTCTAAGTAGCATCCATGAAAATAGCTATATGTGCATTTGTCCCAAATTATTTCACTTAGATAAATAAAATTGACGTATAATAATAAGTAGAGGAATTTTCATAAACCACTATTGTTTAGAGCCTAGTAACTATAGTTTGTGTAATTATCATTCATAGCTGGTATTTAATTGTTACTAACTTATATCACTTGTATTCAATTTCGCGCAACCAATACAACTAATTAAGGCGAAATACATAAATACAAAAAAATAAAATATTCTTGTTGAGAGTCAAACTCAAGACCTCCGCTAACTAAGTGAGCGCTCTAACCAACTAAGCTACAAGGGCATGTTCCTCGTATTTATTCATGCGACGAATACAATATGTATCAGCTATAACCAAGGCGAAATACAAGGGTGTATACAATGAATACAACTTGTATCGACTATATACACGAATATAAAGGATACAATATGTATTGACTATATATTTGTTCGCGCAGCCAATACAATTAAGGCGAGATACACAAATACAGACAAATAAAATACTCTTGTTGAGTGTCAAACTCAAGACCTCCGCTAACTAAATGAGCACTCTAACCAATTAAGCTATCAAAGCCTGTTGCTCTCTTGTTCAGTTCAAAATAATTAATCTCTTATTTTATGGACACTACTAGAAATCCGCCTAACGACCGCAAAAAGCGACCAGTGTTGGTCGCTTATTGGCCAAAAAGCGACCAAACGGACCTGGTAGCTATATTGATGGTCTCTTTTATTTAGGGACCAAAGTTGGTCGCTAATTAGCTACCAACTTTGGTCTCTAAGCTAAATGGACCAAATATTTCGGATATTGACTATAGAGACCAACTTTGGTCGCTTTATTAATTTAATAATATAAATTTGGCGACCAAAGTTGGTCTCTAAATATAAAATACTTTTTTTATTTATTTATTATTAATCATTAAGAAGCGACCAACTTTGGTCTCTAATCCAAATACTATATTTTAAAATCTGGAAACTAGAGACCAGGGTTGGTCGCTTTTTTATTCAATAATTTATTTATTTTATTAAACTAGCGACCAACTTTGGTCCCTAAATACATGAATTTAATTTATTTTTTATACTTTAGCGACCAACTTTGGTCGCTATATAACCAGAAATTTTATTTTTTTAACGAAATAGCAACCAAGTTTGGTCGCTTCTTGTAGAAATCTGGGTAAGTAGCGACCAACGTTGGTCGCTATTCTCCAGAAATTTATTTTTTTTGAACGTGAAAAGCGACCAAATATAGACCAAAGTTGGTCGCTTTTCTGTGTATTATTTTGGCAGAAACTGCCTGTTTTGGCAGCTACACCACCTGCCAGTCATACCAAAACCCTAACAAGCAACAACAACAACAATTCAAACAACAATTCCAATAATAATACCAAACAACAACCCAACAACAACAACACAAAAACAACATTAAAAGCTACATTAAAACCAAGAAAGTGTAAATTTCAATAGAACTACCAAACTAAGTTAACTCTTATTACAACCCAATGGAAAACAAATTGTATTTGTCTAGTTCAAATTGTCTAAAATTCATTGATTGTTTGGTACATCATTATCATCACCCTCTGATGAAGTTTCATCATCATCACGGTATTGAGAAGGGTCTATTTGTCGATGATGGGAAGAATGATCACGGGGAGGACGGGGAGGAACGGCCACTTGGAGGACGGGATGAACGAGCACAGGGACGGGCAGCCGTCTGGCGATGATGGCCAAGACCGGGGAATCGAAAATGATCCAGCTAGGAGATTTTTGATATGCTCTTGCATGCCCTGGCACTGAGCGACCACGCCAATGTACTGAGCATCTCTAAGCTTTTCTCTTTCCTTGGACGCTTCTAGCTCGGATGTGAGCTTTGTCACAGTCTCCCGCATAGCGGAGAGGCTCTCCCCATCAAGTTGCTCGGCTTGCGAGGAAGTCCCTATTCCTTGCATTCCACACTTATAACGATGGAATGTCTTAGTAGGAAGGCCGTATACCTTCCCCCATTTTGGACCGCCTGCAGCCCGCGTCCATAGTCTTTCAACATCCTCGGCCGAAAGTTTGAATGGTGCGCCCGACTCATTAGGTGGCTTGGCTGCGTATGAATTCCTCAGCTTCAACTCTGAAGCGATCCTATAAGAAAAAGTAAATTGAATTAGTATTTCAAAATTTATATAAAAGTAAATGAAAATACTTAATGAAAAGTGAAAACTTACATGTACAATCGAGGCTCGTCCCTCGACCCACCTTTCTTCATCTGTCTCTTTCTTCTTCTTCACAATATGAGTCTCCTTGAATAGCTCATCTTGGTTCATCTGACGGCCCAACTTCTTTTCCTGAAAACTCATAA
>NW_017678559.1:0-13174 GCF_001879085.1 Nicotiana attenuata
TTGAATTAATCTCAATTTTAATTTTCTGGTCTTGCGTAAACGTGTAATAGGATATGATTGAGTATTTGCGTCTGGTTTGAATTTTTTTTTTTTATTTTTTTTTTTTTTTTTTTTTTTTTTTTTTTTTGCTAAGAGAGTGTTAATTTGAATAGGAATAGATCAATTTAAGGTTTTGTTGTAAAAGTGAGTCATTAGAACCCATCAATAGTTGATTCTCTACCGAGGCGGATTTCTCAATTACGCCCTACTTGATATGAATTACAAGAGGTTAAGATAAGGAGGAATTTGAATTGTGATTATGTTGGGACTAGGTGGTACTGCCGTGAAAAGTATGTTATATGGTTCGTTGGAGCATTTTGTATCTGTAAGATGCATTGAAAATTATTTTATCTCGAAGAGAATATATTGTTAGACAGGGCAATAGCCTGGTATCATTTATTATTCGTATTTGTGATTAGTTTCTTTGATTTTCTTATTTTCACCTTGGTCAATCGTGGGAAAACGATCTTAGTCATGATACTAAGACTAAGTTGAATAACGTGTAGTTGAAAGTAAAGGTTGTCTAATGTGTAAATGTGCAAGAGGCATGGAGATTGGAGTATGAGATCTTAAACGGTATATAGGTTTATTGAATTTGCAAAATAAGATTTGTGATTGTAAGTAGGGGTGGACGTTCGGCCAGTTCAGATTGGATATGAAAATTTTTGTTTAGATTTCGATTTTTGGATCGAAGAAATGTCAATCTAAATAGAATCAAAATAAGTTCGTTTAATCGATTTGGATATTTACCTTATTTTATAACCATTAGCGAAAGATATATTAATATGTGTAAGATATTTACCGATTAATTCGAAGTCGATTTATATTAAGTTATATGAAGAAATTTCTTTTTACCTTATCTTTTAACCGTTAGCGAAAGATATACGTCCAAAGCACATACACGGAGATTAGTTATTATAAAATCATGAATACAATATCGGTGTACAAAAATAATCCTATAATATTAAGCATAATAACTCATAATAAAAGGACATAACCGGAATTCTAGATATTAGCCTTATAATCCTATTAATTTTAGGATATAATACTAGACGTTAGGATCCTACATGATTACCTTTAGGAATCCTATTAGTATAATTACTTTCCGGCTGTCTAATTCATATAAAATTGGACAAGTAAATATCTTTAGTCATGTAATACTATTACTTTTAAGATATACTTCTGAAAAATTTCTATTACTAATTTAATTTGAAAACGTATTATAATGTCCATTACTACCATTTAGAAAAAAAAAGGAGTGCCTATATTATTATAAAAGCATAAATCCAATATTAATATTTCAAAATAGCCCTAAAATATTAAATGAAAAAACTCATAGGGAAAAGACATAACTGCAGTAAGTTATTTTTTCAACTACAATAATTTTTAATTAAGATTTTAAAATTAATAAAATTTATCAATTAGGTTCTTATTCAAAATATGCAGGAAGGTTTAATAAAATTAATTTTATAGTAATTCTCTGTACTGGAAATACATTACCACTCCATAATGTCCAATACCAAAGAAAAAAATAAATAATATTAAATGGATTGCATAAAGAATTGAAATTGAGAAAAAAATACCTCCACGATAATATATTCTATATTATATTTGAACTATTTTCCTACTCAAATAATTTTTTTATCAGTTTTTTGTGTAATATTAAAAATACCCAATTATTAAACAACAACTGAGAAAATATTCAAGAATATAAACGTGTGAGAAAGATAAAAATCATAAATCATCCCAAGTGGCGACTCTGAATTTTAAATAAAATAATTACTGTTTACGATTATTGTCACTTTAATTGGAAAAACTCCGTTATACCCCTTTCCGGGGTAGAAAACGGTAGGTGTGACAGGCCCGAGAACAACTAATAGGGTCAGGTTAATTTGGGATCCACGTTGAGCATTTTACGCAAAGGCAATTCTATCAAAAAGGTGACTGNACTCCGACCTGCCAACACGAATAAGTCAGGAAACGAGAACGTAGGGAATTTCCAAATCATAGCCAAAGAATTACCTGACGGGCCGTACTGTTGAAGAAATGCAGCCCAGGTACGGCATTCCTCCGCATAAGGTATTATTCTTTCCACCCACGATTTAATGTCATCAATGAGCTGGGGAGGAGAAGCCCTCGCTGCGAATAAAAAAGGGAGAAAAGCAAAGAAATCACAATGGTCGTATGGTCAAAAGCGCAAGCAGCCCTGAATTCTATGAATAGAAATACTTACGTTCTGGATTCCATCTTTCCGGGTACCCTTCGGGATTCGACACCAGGTGCTCCGTCCTGATGTAGAAATACTTACGCCAAAAGCGGCGGTTGGGCTTATCATCGGCTTTAACAACTAAGCCCCTTGTGCCCCGACCTTTTAACTGCAGCATCGTACCCCTCAGGTAACCAGCGCTGAATAACTGTAAGAGGTGGTGGACCGAGACGCTGCATTCAGCCCTGGCCGCATAAGTGGTCATAATACGGCACACCTTCAAGGTATAAGGAGTGAGCTGGGCGTTATAAAAACGGCAAAGCTCCTCCATCAGAGGGTAGATTGGAAGACTGTAACCGATCAAGAACGGGTACTCATAGAATGTGCAATATCCAGGCCGGTGCACATTAGCATAGTCCGTCCCGGCCGGAACCATTTCCACGTGGTCCGGAATATGGTGCGTCTCTCGAAGATCATCTAAATGAGATTGTAATAAAACGATGTGCTCCCAGGGAAGGTCAGGGCTTTTAGTTGGAAAATCCCTGCGAACATGCGTCTCCTTCGGAAGGACGTTGTCTACGCTGAGAGGAACAAGGGCCTTCTCCGCCTTTTCCCCTTCACCACCGGAAGATGGCGGAACCCTAGACAGGGCATTATCTTTGGCCTTTTTACTACTCTGTCCGCGTTTTGTCATGATTATACTACTTAAGAAACGAAGCACTGACGATAGGAAGTATGGTTTCAACAGAAGTGGGAGAGTCCCTCACAAAATAACGGTTACAGTAAAGAAAAGACAAAGGGGTATATCAGAAAATGCTTTCCGAAGGATTGAAAGTGGAATCAAATCGAACCTCTCTCATACTTATAGGGATAAGTTGCACAGGAATCGAAGAGTCATGATTCAAAACGTGCGCCGGAAACCAAAATGTCGCATCATCCTCTGAACCGCCTCGGGGGCAAATATAATAATGATGCATACAGGCGATGACGTCATTCCAAAAAGGAAGCCGCACGTCAGTGGCTCAACAACGTCATATATTTCACTTCATTCATATTGCCGCCCTGGGTCGAGGTCAAATTCTCCTAAGCCGAGGTTCACGTTTCCGCCCATCGAAGACGCCCACCGAATGCGTCTCCAACGAGCGGAGGGACTAACTGTATAGGGTCAAATTTGACCCTCAGCATTTCTACGCCAGTGGGTACGCCCAATGAGTGTACGCCTACCAATGTAGCGGGTACGACTCGGCCGTGGGGGCAAAAGCGACATCGTTTAGGACTCAATGTCTTCACTAGGGAGACGTTACCTATCTTTGTAACTTTTTGATTCTTTCGAGGAAGATCTCCTATTATATAAAGGAGACCCCCGCATTGTAAAAGGGGGCATCTGATCTAATACAACTCTCTCATTTTTCTGGCTTTCTCTCTCTATCTCTACTTCAAACGAACGTATCTTACTGAGTTCATACTGTCTCTTTGCAATACTAGATCTACAACAATATTATCATCTTTGCATCTCTAGGATTATTATATTTGATTACGATTTATCCTTTTCCTATTTTTGATTGTTTTTTAGCTTACAAAGTATATTGTTAACTTTTGAGCCAAAGAATTACCACTCCATAATGTCCAATACCAAAGAAAAAAATAAAAATAATATTAAATGGATTGCATAAAGAATTGAAATTGAGAAAAAAATACCTCCACGATAATATATTCTATATTATATTTGAAATATTTTCCTACTCAAATAATTTTTTTATCAGTTTTTTGTGTAATATTAAAAATACCCAATTATTAAACAACAACTGAGAAAATATTCAAGAATATAAACGTGTGAGAAAGATAAAAATCATAAATCATCCCAAGTGGCGACTCTGGATTTTAAATAAAATAATTCTGTTTCGATTATTGTCACTTTAATTGGAAAAACTCCGTTATATCCCTTTCCGGGGTAGAAAACGGAGGTGTGACAGGGCCGAGAACAACTAATAGGGTCAGTTTAATTTGGGATCCACGTTGAGCATTTTACGCAAAGGCAATTCTATCAAAAAGGTGACTGGTCGGTTATTTTGGGGGTATGCAAATCGTTGAAGAAAAGTTTGTTCCTCTCTTCCCCTTTCTGAGTCCAAGCTTCTCATCTCTTTTCTTCTATCCGTGTATCTTCTCCTATATTCTTAATTTCAGTATTTTCATTATTACCCTGCAATTTGGGTGTTGGTTTGGCTACTAGTAATTGTAATTTATCTTTAGTTCTTATCAATATACTTTGAGAGTGTAGCATTTGTTACATTGGTGCTTTCATCTATCGGACTCCAATGGCGGTACTGGATCGATTCAGTGGCAGCGACAATCCAGAGAGCTGGCTTTTTTGGGCGGAGCAGTACTTCACTTACCTTGGCTTGCCGAGAAGGATTGGTTACCCTTCCTTCCTTTTACCTTGATGGTGAAGCTCTTACTTGGTTCAATTGGTTATTTCGAAACAATCAATTTTTCAATTGGAAACATTTCAAGGCAAAATTTTCTCAGCATTTTCGATAACAACCTACCACAAATCCGGTAGGGAATCTAGCTTATTCCTCACAGGCGGACAATGTGTTCGATGAATTGCTAGAAAAGTATGAACATATAGATTCCTTGGCATTGATTAGTGGAAGTGATACTAAGATTCAAACTCTTGAAGACATAGAAGCATATCACGTTAGGCATGCAAAATCAGTAGAGGTGGCGGATACGATACATGAACCTTCTTCCATTATGAAAGAGCAGGTGTTCAACGAAATGCCACATAAATGCGGCTCCACGGCACTCGTTGTTGAATCTGACTTGGAAGATGGCCACTCAGAGGTAGACAAGGTGCTTGATGGAAATCCCAAACGAACCATTTACAAGAACTATGTCTCTTCAACTGCTGTGGCAACCAATTTTCTGGTACCTTTTACTAGCAGAGAGGATGTAGTGCCGAAAGAGATTGCGATCCCTGCTGAAGTCACACATCCATTTGGAAATGTCATATCGCTTCCCATTTACTGGAGCCCATGTTTGTGGAAATTTTTCGATAAGAAGTTCATGATGGCTAATGCGGTCTCAAAGATTGAGCGGTATGTTCTTGACAAAATTTGGTGTGTTGGTTATGGAAAAACCAGCATGGGATGAAGAGTTCACGTTAATCATTAAGCAACCATCACTATGTGATTTTCGACTTGTAGTTTTTCGTTGCATATTACTAAATGGCTATGCTACTTTACCTTATGGTACTGAGAAGACAATTTTGATGGACAACAAACATTCTTTGTTTAGTGATGTTAATTTGGGATCATGTCTGCTTTCTATCGATAGCAGCGAGTTAGTGGTCTCACCATCTAATGCGGTTAGACTTGCTTATCCATTTCCTTGTGGTGGCGTAGAGTCTGTCGTACCCCTAGTTGAACAAGTTGCTGGAACTTTTATATTGGCGGACCATGATCCATGGACTGGTGGTGCACTGGTTTTCACAGTGCATATTGAGAATTTCTAGACTCCGAAGAATCTTATGGCCACCTTAAACCAATTGATAGATGAGCGAAGGCAAAACAAATAGACGACGTTGAGTTCTCCTACTTATTTTGTGTGCTATATTATCACAAAGACTTTAAAAAGCCTTTTTCCAAACAACAATTCTATGGGGAGGAAGAATCCGCAACTTTATACTTCTTCCTCAGCATGTTTCGTCGTTTATCTCACCTTTCCAAATTTTCCATTTAATCCTGGAATACATGATAGCCCTGTAGCTTTTGGTGTCGACCCGAATATGTTTATAGATAGTAGTGTTCTTTCTACTTATGCTCACTGTGGGGTGATTGGGTTTATAGTGATGGAACGTCAGCATCATGTGTTGCTCTTATTCTTGCAATGTGTAAGGACGCAGGGCTGTTTAGGCAACTCGTTGTGAGTCAATGTTTCGGCCTTTACCCTTATGATCCAGGGCCCAATGTTCATCTACCTACTATTTATGGTCATGTATGTCGGAAAGGAACTGTTGCTAATGTTTTGCTTTCTTTACAGAGTAGTGGTCTTGGCATAACCTATGATTTTGAGTTACTATCTCGATCCAAACTACTAAGTGCACCTGTTGTGGCTATTGTTGACGCCTCCGAAGCTGCTCGTTGGAATGATGTGTATATTGCAATTGGTTTTTTGGTTCCTTTTGTTAGCGGGGGAGCTTACATGGCGGCAGACCAGAAATTTCAGCATGTTTTCGGCTTATTCAAGCCCGTTACGCGCAGACCAAGGAAAATATTATTTGCTATGCTCATGTCACTTTGGATTCCTTGTTCAATGTTGCCACTATCATGCGGGTATTGCTATGTTTCCTTCAAAGGGGTGACCAGGAAGACAAGGATGACACATTTAAAATACAACTTTTGCGCCTATGTTTCATACCAACTTCTCCTAGGGGGAAGAATTCCAACGACTCTGTTGAAGTTGCTGCAATTATAAAATACAGAGAAGTCCTTAACTCTCCACGGCTAAGAGGCTTGAATTATTTCAAAGGGAATATGCCCGTTCTCTTGTAGTGGAAGTGGTATGTGTATTTCATCAGTTTGAATGGATTACTGCTACTGCATATTATGCAAGTCCTATTTTTTATTTAGTTGATATCTCCAGAAGACCAGAAGGATTGCATCAATTCCTATGATGATTGTAGATACATGGTTTGCCCCTTGTAAGATTCTTAAGGGTACTTTACAAATGCCTAAGCACGACAATGTTCCATGGGGAGGAAAATCATATTTGCTAAGATGGCAAGTATGATGATTTCACTAAATTTAAATATTTGAAAAGGGGTTATTGCAATGCAGGAGTTGCACTACATCTCAACTTCCCTCAAGTGTTTGTTCTCCCTATGTTAAGTTGGAGTGTGATTGAGTATGGTCTAAACTATGAAGTTGTTGTGGAGCTCAATCATATCACCGATATTAGGATAGCGGTCCATATTCTACTATTCTTTCCAGTGTTGTTGTGGCCTATGGAGCTTTCAGCAGATACACAAGATTTTTATCATCACAACCATGTCCAACGTGAAGTCAACTTTGCCAACAGATCGAACAATTTCCATTTTACTGAGTTCATGGTTTTGTGGAGGTATGCTACTGGAATGCTTGCATTGGTTTTCTCATTTAGGTTGTTGCTAATTGATTCTAAAAGATGGCAAGCAAGGTCATATGAATATATAGAGCACGTCAAGCTAATATATCTGTTACTATGTACTAAGAGCCACAGTGACCAAAGTTTTGATTGGCTCATAACGGGCACATTAGATCACAAAATTTGGTCAAGTCACAAAGCATGCCTTGGTTTTGAGATAATGGGTTGGGTGTAACGACCCGACCGGTCGTTTTGGGTCCCAGCGCTCCGTTCAGCAGTCGGAGGCCATGAACAGCTTCATTTCAGGTATTTTGACTTGTACGCGTGGTCGGAATTAAGTTCCGGGAAGTTCAGAGTTGATTTAGAAAGAGAATTCTCATTTGAGAAGCTTAAAGTTGAAAGAATGAACTAGGAATGGATTTTTGAGTAAACAACCTCGAAATCAGGATCTGAAGGTTCCAGCAGGTTCGTATGATGATTTCGGACTTGGGCGTATGCCCGGTTCGGGTTTTGGATAACCCGGGAGCGTTTTGGCGCCTATTGTGGAAGTTAGCATTTTAGAAGGAATTTCATAAGTTTGGCTTGAAGTGCATTTCAGTGTTATCGATGTCCGTTTGGGATTTCGAGACTGTGAATAGCTCTGTATGGTGATTCTGGAGTTGGGGGTGCGATCGGAAGTGAATTCGGAGGTCCGTAGGTCACTTTGGAGCCATTTGGCTAAAGATAGAAATTTGAAGGTTTTTGAGAAGTTTGACCGGAAGTTGACTTTTTGATATCGGGGTCGGAATCCGATTCCGGAAGTTGGAGTAGGTCCGTAATGTCAAATATGACTTGTGTGCAAAAGTTGAGGTCAATCGGACATGATTTGATAGGTTTAAACATCGGAAGTAGAAGTTTGGAATTCTAAAGTTCATAAAGATTGAATTGGGGCGTAATTCGTGATTTTCGTGTTGTTTGATGTGATTTGAGGCCTCGAGCAAGTCCTTAATGTGTTATGGGATTAGTTGGTATGATTGGTTGGGGTCCCGGGGGCCTCGGGTGGATTTCGGGTGGTTCACGGATCGAAAATTAGATTTTTGGGAAGGCTGGTGTTGCTGGTTGTTGGTATTTCCGCTTCTGCGGAAATGGGACCGCAGAAACGGCCCCGTAGAAGCGAGGAAGTAACCGCAGAAGCGGTTTTGGTTGGAGCTGCAGGGATCCGCAGATGCGGTTGGGTTTCCGCAGAAGCGGACTGCACCTGCGATGTGGAGAAGCGCAGAAGCGGAAGGCCTGGATGTGGATGGGAGCCGCAGAAGCGTCAAGATATCCGCAGAAGAGGAACCGCTTAAGCGGTAAAATTTCCGCAGAAGCGGAAACGACTAAAGGCAGAGACTTGTTTTAAGTTCGGGGTTGAGTTCATTTCAACCCCATTTTTCTTCCATTGGAGTCGATAGGGAGCAGCTTGGAGGTGCCATTTTCGTCACTTGTCATGAGGTAAGTAATTTATGCTAGCTTTGAGTTAAATACAAGGTTTATACATGGATTTAGGCAAGGAAATTATAGAAATTTGGGGTTTTGGTGGAAAACCTATGAATTTACATTTCTTCGAATTTGACCACGATTTTGAGTATGGAATTAGGAGAAAATTATGTATTTGAGTTCATAAGGTCATGGGTAAACTTTATCTTCGAAAAATTTCGGATTCCGGGCACGTGGGCCCGAGGGCATTTTTGTCAACCTTTCGTTCGGGGTTAGGAATTGTTATAAATTGGGTTGTAAAGTATAATTGAGCATATATTAATGGATTTGTATGATCGTTGGCTAGTTTTGGAGCATTGTGCGTTGGTGCAAGTCTTCGGAAGAATGTAGAATGCCGGTTGTGGATCTTCGGAGCGAGGTGAGTCTCCTTTCTAATCTGGTGAGGGGGAATTTACCCCATAGGTGAGTTAAATTGGTCATGTGCTCCTATTTGTGGGGGCTACGTGCGCACGAGGTGACGAGAGTCCGTGCGTAGCTACTATTATGCTATTGTCCGGGTAGTTAGGACCCAAAAACATGTTATAATTGGATTACTGTGAACCCATTGATAGTTTAAAGTGTTTCAATCACCTTGAATTGGTAAAGGAATTTAAAAAGAGATTTAATATTAAAATTTCCCTGAAATGTTAAAAAGAGAAATTTGTCTATTTGGTTGATTATCCCCGATAAGCTCTTAATTTCCTACTTGAGCATGTATTTTATGTGTGCCTGCGTCGCCTGGATGATTCGCGAGCAGGATATGTGTTTATTTATGGAACGGGCCGAACGCCTCGGTGAGAATAGATGCATCTATGGTTCGTGCCGCTCGACCCTCGGCAGTGTACAATTTACATTTCTGTTGGAGCGGGCCGTCGACCTCGGCATGATTTGCGCATGTCTGTGCTGTTGTCTTGAACTTCATTAAGTTATTAATACCCTTTTGTGGCTTGAACATATTTGGATTATATTTAAAGAGAAATTCTGGAAATTTACCTATGAAGGAATTACGTGTTTACTTGTTTCCTCTAGCTGTATTAGGATCATGTTTATAAAATAAATCCACTGTTTAGTATGGACATATTAAGGATGAATCATTACTGGATCGTTAGAGAGCGTCAAAGTTGACCATCTCGTCTCTACCCCTTCGGGATTAGGCGGGATGCTCACTGAGTACACGTTGATTACGTACTCATACTACACTTCTGTGCATTTTTGTTGCACAGGTATGTATACCTCTAGCAGCCTACTGGGCGTGGCAGCATGTATGACTCTGGGACTAGGTGAGCTGCATTGTTCGAGACGACCCGCAGCCAGTGTAGTTACTTTCAGTATTTTATTATTTATTCCATGTCCACTTATTTCGGACAGATGTTGTATTTTACTTTCCTTATCGATAGTTGCTCATGTACTTGTGACACCGGGTTTCTGGGATGGGTTTCAACGGATTTGTACTAATTGTTATTATTTAAATTTGAATTCAAGTAGTGAACTTTTATTTATGAAAATGGAAGGAAAAACCTTAGATTTTCAAAAGTATTAAAAGAGGAATTAATTGATAATTCAGTCGGCTGGCCTGACAAAGGTGTCCGGCGCCACCACGACCCTTAGTGGATTTTGGGTCGTGACATTGGGAGCTTGCGATTAGCACCATTCTTAACTCGAACTTTGAGGACAAGGTTCTTATTGAGGACGGGAGTATTCTTATGAACCAACTACAACCCAATGTCACACAAGTAACTATTGGACTGAGAAGAGCTTTTGGGCCGAGAACAAGTAATAGGGCTAGGTTAATTTGGGATCCAGGTTGAGTATTTGACACAAAGGTACTTCTATTAAAAAGGGGATTGGTCGGTTATTTTGGGGTTATGCGGATTGTTGAAGAAAAGTTTGTTCCTCTCTTCCCCTTTCTGAGTCTAAGCTTCTCATCTCTCTTCTTCTATCGGTGTATCTTCTCCTATATTCTTAATTTCAGTATTTTCATTATTAGCCTGCAATTTGAGTGTTGGTTCGGCTACTAGTAATTGTAAAAGATCTTTAGTTCTTATCAATATACTTTGAGAGTGTAGCATTTGTTACAGTATGTATTTCACCCTTTGCTCATCAGAGCTGTTATTAGACACCTAATATTCTTACAACGAATGCTAGTACAAGATTACTTTGGATAATATCCAGCCAGCCTATAGGAGGAATGAAGAGATGAAGAGATTCTACTAATACTGTAAGTAGATAAATGTGCCTCTGCAAGATTACTTTACAACATTATACATCTATAGGTACGAAATTTTAGCTACAAATTTAAAAATTGTAGCTAGTACCTAACAATAGCCACAAAATTTAGAATTCTATGGCTATTTACAAAATAATAAAATTTCCCTACGAAAATTGTGTTGATAAAGCTAATTCCTCATATTAGCTATAATTGCTAACAATCATGGCAATAGCTACCTAAATAGCTACAACTTTATTGCTACAAATAAGATTTTGTAGCTAATCATAAGTTTTTGCCACGCATCAATAGTTACCGTAGCAATAGTAACATTTTAGCCACAATAAATTATTTAAAATAAAATATTGTAGCTAAATGAATAATTTTGCTTCAAGTTCTAAAAAGTTGTGGCAGTAGTTAAATGATATAGCTACGGATTTATTGCTATAATTGAATTTCGTAGCTAATCAATAATTTTTTTGTCATGAGTTGAAATTTACTATACCTGTATTATTCTTTTAGCCACAATAAAATATTTGAAACAAAATAGTGTAGCTAAATTAAATATTTTGCTTTAAGTTATAAAAATTTGTGGCAAGATAGGTTAAATTAGCCGTGGATTTCTTGCTATAATAGAATTTCGCAGCTAATTATTAATTTTTGTCATGATTGAAACTTAATATAGCAATACTAACCTTTTAGTCACAATAATTTATTTAAATCAAAATATTACTAAATAAATAATTTTGCTTCAAGTTCTAACAATCATGATAATAGTTGGCTTAATAACTACAATTATTTTTCACGATAAACGATATAATCACAGATTTATTGTTATGATAGAATTTTATAACTAAGCATTATTTTTTGCCACAATGTACATTTGCCGTAATTATAGCAATCTTCTAGCCACCTTATATATTTGAAACAAAAATAAGAGTTGGTCAAACGATAATAAGTTGTGAAAAATCAATTTTAACTGCAAAAGTTAGATTTTTTCAAAATAACAGAAAATATAGTAAATGTATATATAAATTAATTAAATTTCAAATAACAAAAACTAAAATGCAAAAGTTAATCTTCAATAATATATCATTTATATGCCTACTTGTAGCCTCAAAACTTATCAAGTTACTTTTTAGATTTATCAAACTCATATTTATTTTAATGCAACTTCTTATTTTTGGACGTTAATTATATACATTTGATGTAAAATTCAAAATAAATTGATATTTATAGAGAATTTATGTAGGTCGAGTACTTTACTATTTTTTAATTAAGTAATTAGAGTACTTTCTTATATTTAAGTATTTATTTTTAAATAAGTCTTCATATATCGAAGATTTGTTTGATATATGTATATGTATATATTAAGTACTAAAGTAATTTCATATATCTAATGATTTATTTTTAAATCAGTGCTCATATATATCTTGAAGAACTTTGTGATGGTTTTGGTATATTTAGTTTGATGAATGACAAAAGGCTCCAAATAATATAATGAACATATTTAACACCAAAAAAAAAAAATTTACAACATTATAATTCATATTAGTTTTTATATAATTCTACTATAGCTATTTACACGAAGAATTAAGAAATTAATTGACTCAAGTCCATAGGAAAACTAATTATATTATAATTCTTATTAAATATAATGGAATTAATGCGTGAATGACTAATTATATAGAATTTAAACATTATAATCATGTACCAATAAGTTTAAAATATGTTATAATGATTTACTATCTTAATAAGCTTCTAATTGTCATAAATTAAATTATACATTGATCTAAGAATTGAGAATTAAATATGATAATGATACATGAAGAAGATCATGTTTCTCTTATGTCTATTATTTGATATTTTATAATATTTACATATTTTGATATTATTAAGGTTGATATATGAGTGTATAATAAAACTAACTAGTAAACAAAATATATTTGTAAGTTTCAACAATTTAAATAATTACGTAATTAATGATCATTAGATTTGGTTATCAAACAATATCAAATTTAAACAATACATTTGTATCTATGAACATTGATCAGTGATCAACTAATCACTACTTAATTAGATAAATATAAAGTTATTATTAA
>NW_017678559.1:14730-21163 GCF_001879085.1 Nicotiana attenuata
ACTGCTAACCAATTCCTCCTTTGCTTTACTTTCGCTTGCTTTAATCATCATCACAGTCTGCGACGGCTTCTTGTATTCTCCCTTCTGCACTATCTCGATCATGTGAGTTTCGTGATGAATTGGTAGTGGATTCTGCGTGATATTGGGAGTCTCCGGAGCCTGCACCTTCAATTCTCCGTGTATCAATAAGTTCTTGAATGGCAGTTTTCAGATGCCAACATTTCTCCGTATCATGTCCGGGTGCTCCTGAGCAGTACTCACAATTCACTGAATGGTCCAGGTTCCTTGGGGGAGGGTTTGGTAATTTAGGTTCGATCGGGTTCAACATACCCAACTGCCTCAATCTGTGGTATAGGCTCGTATAAGATTCTCCCAAGGGAGTAAAAGTCTTCTTCTTCTGTGACCTATCATTCTTGTATGCAGGATTGGGTTGGAAACTGGTTTCAGCGGCATTGCGGTTGATTCTTGGGGATGGGTAAGTGTTTTGGGAAGTGGGTGCGCGCCAATGGGCACGAGTAGGAGGTTGTGGGTATGTCTGGGCATGATGGACAGAGAAATGGGGAGTAGGAGGTGGGTAGTAATGCTGTGGTGAGCCATATGAGGTATGCGGGTAAGCTTGGGGGTGAGGGCGAGGTTGGTGATAATATGGTGACGGACCCCTGGACCAAACCCTTGATTCCACTACTGCCACTTCTTCTTTCTTCTTCTTGCCCAATACTCCTCCGGTGCCGCTTTGAATGGCCTGCGTGGTTGCTTTGAGTGCTGAGTAACTCATAATTTTGTTGGACTTGAGACCCTCTTCTACCATGCTGCCCATCTTTACAACTTCGTTGAAAGTTTTCCCCACAGCGGACACTAGAAGGCCATAGTAAGTCGGCTCTAAAGCCTGAAGGAAATAATCCACCATCTCATTCTCTTTCATCGGGGGATCAACCCTTGCTGCTTGCTCTCTCCAGCGGAAGCCGTATTCTCTAAAGCTTTCTCCGGGCTTCTTCTCGATTTTGGTCAATGACAGACGGTCCGGGACAATTTCGAGATTGTACTGAAAATGACATGCAAAAGCTTGAGCTAAGTCATCCCAGGTGTACCACCGAGCATGATCTTGTCTTGTGTACCATTCCAACGCCGCTCCACTTAAGCTTTGACTAAAGTAGGCCATTAATAGCTCATCCTTTCCTCCAGCCCCCCTCATCTTGCTGCAGAAACCCCTCAGGTGAGCTACCGGATCACCATGGCCATCGTATAAGTCGAACTTGGGTAATTTGAATCCCACTGGCAATTGGACGTCAGGAAATAAGCACAAGTCCTTGTAAGCCACACTTACTTGACCCCCGAGACATTGCATATTCCTGAAGGACTGCTCTAAACTTTTGACCTTTCGTATCATCTCCTCTTGCTCCGGGTTTTTGAGAGGTTTCTCTTCTTCAACTGAGAGATTAAAATGGGGAGTGTAAGAGTATGGTTCTGGGGGTTTGAAGGTGGGTTCGGGTGGGTAATAGTGATTTTCCTGGGTTTGGAACAGGGGTTCACTTGAGGATCTGTGTAATGCGGTGGGCGGAGGAGCCACGAACACTGGGGCGATTGGTGGTGGGGGACCTGGAATTGGCTTGGAGGGTGGTGGTGGTGCCTGAGAAGTGGTTCCGTAATATTGCTGGTGAGCAGGGAGAGCGGGATATGAGTTCGTTGCGGGAGAATCTTGGGGTTGAGTGGGTGGTGGGATATAATTGGGATTAGCAGGATAGGCGGGTGGGGGATGTCCCTTCGACCAAGCCTGGTACATTTCGGCCATCTGCTGTTTTAACTTATACATCTCCTCTCTCATTGTATTTACATCCATTGACTCCTCCTCTCTGGATGGGTCAACGATGCTTGCTTCTAGATCTTGGTTGGCTATTTTCGACTTGTCTTTGGAACGGGTGTTGTAAGGGTGAGTTGCCAGAATGCCAGTCAGCTTATCACCTGCCTGAACTCATCAACAACAACTTGTTAGAGGTTAGGGCATTAACAAATAGGCAACCGCACAGATGGATGCATCTAAGCAGTCATGCGTCATCCCGGCTTTTATTTCTTTCTCTTGTCAATTAGTTCCCACTCTTTATCTTTCCTTTTTCACTTTTCTCTCCCTCTTTTGGATTTGGTTTTTTCTTTATTTGCATCATTCCTTTTTAGTTTTCCTTTGATTTATTTAGAAATGGTCGAATCCTATGGAGATTGCCTACGTATCACGATCCCTCGTGAATCAGACCAGGCGTAGTTCGCGAAGAATAAATGTAAAGTAAGAGCAGAATATTTTTGGAAATTTTCAAGTTTATTGATAGCAACTACGTCTATTACAAAGACTCAAGAATGACAGATTAAACAACTAACAGACTCTAATGCAGAAAAGAACTACAGGCTCCATCATCCCTATTTCATTTAAACGAAAGTACAGACTCAATCACCTGACTGACTTTTAAGGAAATACAGACTCCAGTAGAAAAGGAAATACAGACTCAAATGATCAACTCTGGTGGAAAAGGAAACACAGACCCAAAAGACAGCCACGAATACATTAAAGCTCCTGGCGCCCGCGGGACATCGTTCGGTCTCGCCGCGGGCCTATATGCAAGTTCCCCTTTTTTGAATCATGCTCATCCTGCACATTTATTAAGGTGATTTAATCACTTATTTTGACCTAAAAGAAAACAAATGACACTGTTTTTGTTCAAATTTCCAATTTTAAAACAAATGGCCGGTTTTGCAGTTACGGCCTTTCAACACTTCGGGGAGAAGATTTTAAGGCTGTGCCTGCTAACCGTTGAAACTGACTCAGGGTGGCTGTTCTTGCAAAAGCAGCCTTCCGGCGCTCTTTTGGGACATTCGGCTTATTTTGAACAAGAATGGCATCACCCGACTTATTTTGTGACAAAACTAAAATTTTGGTATTTTTGGCTATTTTTGCAAAAGGGTGGTTGGACCCGATGAGGGTTGCCTACGTATCTCACATCCGGTGAGAATCAAACCAGCGTAGTTCGGTCAAATAAATCTAACTATTTTGAAAACACCCCTAATTTGAAAATAACTTTTTTTTTTGGGTTTTTGTTGGCAAATTCACTTTTCTGAAAGCAAGACTCTTTTATATTTTCTTTTAGCGGCAAATAAACAAACTAATAAAACTTTTTTTTTCTTTTTTTTTTCTTTCAATTTCTGAGAAATTCGGCCGTATTTCGGCGCAACTTGGCCATTGGTTTTTCCTCTAGTATAGGTAATTAACTCTCCACACTGCTATTTTCTCTTTTCTCTCTCTTTTTTTTTCAATATTGCCCAGATATTCAAAGCCGGTCAGCATGCGAGTCCAAAACAGATAAATGCACAAGTAGGATGCATCAGGATGGTCCATTATTCCGGGTACACCTGTCCTAGCCGGACCCAACCCCTGTGTTGAGTCCCCTAAGTCAAAATGCACGTGATGCAGATAAGCGCTCCTACTAGGGATCCGGCATGAAGTCAAGTTCTTCTAGGTTCAAAACCTGGGTATGTGTTCTAGACTGTGTACCCGAGCGGACAACTCGAGTCGAGGAGGGGGCTACGTATCGGGAACCAAAAGGCCATCCGGCTTAGTAACTTGTCCGGCCTCTTTCTTATTTCAGGGTATTGACACTAACAGAATAGGGAGTCTCAACCAGTAAGCACATCCCCGGAGGTGGGAAGAGAAGGGTTTCGGCACAGTTTATATATAGTTCAGCAACATTTTGCACATTTAGCATGAAACATGTAGGAAAATCAGATAAAGCCAAATACAACAATATATCTAAGCTCAAATTCTGAATCCTGAACCAGAGATTCTGGGTTCGATCCCCAGCAGAGTCGCCAGAGCTGTCACACCTCCTTTTTACCTGTACCGGCGAGGGTGTAAAGGAGTTTTTCCATTTAAAGGACAATCGGAACGGGATTTATTATTGAGATTTCAGAGTCGCCACTTGGGAGGTTAATGGTGTCCCAAGTCACCGGTTGAATCCCGATCCGAGGAAATTATGACTCTGTTAACAGTCCGCGAACCAGAAATCCGAGTAAGGAATTCTGTTAACCCGGAAGAAGGTGTTAGGCATTCCAGGGTTCCGTGGTTCTAGCACGGTCGCTCAACTGTTGTATTTGATTTTATCTGATTTCGAAAACATGTTCTAACTCATGTGCGCTGTTTTTATTTTTTATGAGAATTGCAACGTCATGAAAATGCATCTCAAATCACGTCGCACCAGTGCGCCCGTGACTGTTAACGCATTTCAACTTCGTTGAGATTTGGATTTGGGTCACATAAATGTGCACCCGATTTTAAGGGAGTGATGTTATTAATATACGCGCCTAAAGCAGCTACGTGTTTATTATATTTGGGGAAGACCATGAAATTCGCTAAATGGTTCACCCGAATTCTAAGCATTTCATATAACATCTATTGAGGGTCCAGTATTTATTTGGCGGGGCTCGTCTTGCCATTTTTATTTAAAGGCTACTCTTAGAGTGACTACAATTTCTCTTTGTCTCTAGAATAAATTAACAGAAAACAAAACCTAGTCAATTAATCCTGCTGTAAATTATTAACATTAATCCTGAATCTTTCGTTTACTCACAATCCTAGCAATTCTGGGCTTTGATGTCGATTGAGGCAACCAGCGAGCCCAGTTGGTTTAATTTTTAATATGCCTGGTTTTGCCTGTTGCTATTACCCTTGGGCCCAATTTGAATTAAGAAAGGCCAAGGCCTGGATACTTCCAGTTGGGCTAGTATGGGCCCAAACATCCAGTTCTTACTAATCATGAATCAATTTTTTTCAACACTATTAACAATAAAGTCCAGGCTACTTGATTTCACAGACATTCACGAGCAAATCAGTTTATTCAATCAATCCAGTTAATGATACACGTAATTTTCAAGTAAAATACTGGTTTTAACAATCAACATGCGATTATTTATTCCTACGTTGAAATAGGGAGATTAATGGAACAGAAGAGATGACATTCATAACTAGCGTGACGAAAAGCATATTTAGCTCTGAGATTAAAATCGAAACAGGCTACTTTCTAAATCAATTATGGATCAAACTCAGTGCAGATATTCTACTTTTAACCAAGTGCTATACTGAACAGGTACTAAACTATTCAAAATCTACAGCTGATAGCCACAAATTAATAGTCCAAACAGTCCAAAGTCCAAATTATACAGTCCAATTTTCAGTCCAGTTGTACAATGTAAACACGAATTTAAAGCAAGCTTAACAAAGGCAAATCCATGAGTATCTATCCTAACATGACAACTTGAACACACACGTCTCAAGAGGTAAACAAATGAGCCTCCATTTCAATGTTCCAACTCAAACGATACATCAAATTAGTCTCGAGAATATGTACTTGGAAATAAAATAGAAATGGTGGAGAAGAGGTCAGCTAAGGCAGTAATGAACAGTAGCAATGTACAACGACCAGCAGTGTTGAACGAACAGGGAACAAATGCACACAACAAGGTCCAGAAGTGATTTCAATAGTCCAGAAGTATTTGAAATCGAATATAGCTAACAGTTCAGTCCAAACCAATAGGCATAAACGATCTCGCAAATGAACACCAATGACTCTCTTTGCAACAACTCTCATATGTAGAACAGTACACTCATAAAAATAAAAAAAAAATAAAAAAAAACCAGCTTGTTTCTGATTTTAATGCCAATATATTAGTATTATTCTAAGGGAATTTCAGGCTTCCAGAATTGACAGAATGCCTTGCTTGGGGTAGGGGTTTAGATGGCTGCCCAAAAACTTCTTCAAGAAGGCATTAGGGGTGCCTTTTTATAGGCAAGGAATAGGGCCGGAACTTTTTCACCCATTTTCCTTCTTTTAATTTCAGATTTCTTCTATTAGACCTTCAATTTCTGACTTGTTTCTCAAGTTACTGCCCTAAGTTTACTAAAATCTACACTATAGTCCATCTTAGAAGGTTCTCTACTTATTACAATCCCTATCCTATCCTTACCCCCCTTCAAAAATTACCAAATCTAATAAAACTATCCTTTTCCCATGCCCAAACTACCCCCTAAAACCTCCTGAAATTACTGACCATTGCTAAAATCTGCCAGCTATAACCAAACAACTAATCTAGCCTAAACTAATTAAGGTTAATTAATAGAACTTGAAGCTCAAACTGGAATTAAACCAATTAGACTAACAACCAGTTTCATTTATTCAAACCAAAACAATACTCAACACTGATTTGAAACTGGAATTTAGACAAAAATAGAAAAATCAAAATCATCCACTACACCAATAATGGGAATCAATTTGAATTATGCTAACATTTGACAATTAACTCACAGTTTGAATAATAAGCTAGATAGAATGAACATCATATCAGAATCAAACAATCCATGGAAATCGGCCTGAATATTAACCTAAACATTTGTTACTTG
>NW_017678560.1:0-2176 GCF_001879085.1 Nicotiana attenuata
GACAAGCAGTATTCAAAATGATTTCAAACACCAACTTTTTAAAATAATACGCATCATCATGCACGAAATCTACACAGTACGACTGGGCTAAAAACGCAAGCATTTGGACAGCGTATGAAATCGAGCAATTACTCGACAACCAAAGTTAACATTTATCATTCCTCCAATTGAATTACATTTGCACCTCATATGCTACTTCAGGAATCAAGACATACCTGAAAAATGTGAGGAAAATACAGCAAAAGTCAAGGATCCAGCAACAGTAGTGCAGCAGAATATTAACCCAGGATTAAATAGAGAATGGATATCTTTGAAGTAGTCTCAAACCATCAGAAGTATCGAATGAGATTCAGCAATTAAAAACTCAACCCAAAGGATCCAACACACTCGAATACCACACAGATTCAAGTCATTTTTAAGCTTCAGCTGCTGATGAATTATTCTAGAATACTATCTCAGGAATTTCAAGGATTTTTTATAAAACAGTGGATTTTTCAGTTCTAGCCGCCTCAATTTTCTGATATTTTTTATCTATTCAGCTCTCAGCTCTCTCCCTCTCTCAAGACTGACTTGCAAGGCAAGTATACAATGCCTTTATAGGCAAGTCATTAGGGCAAACTTCAGAATTAGCTTTTTTACCTTTTACCTCTTGTGAATTTTTATTTTAACTAAGTTAAACCCTAAATCCCTGACTTGTTACCCAAGTAATGCTACCAAGAATCAGAAATTGCCATTCAAGCCCCCAACCTAGAAGATTCTAGGGGTTTCTCAATTCAGTACCAAAAGATTCTCTTAAACAAATTACCCAAAATACCCTCAGAAACCCTAATATTTACCCTGAACCTATGGGTCAATTTAAAATAGAACTCTGTCTAAGCTATGGGACTGAATACTATAGCCCAATTTCACAAGTTTCAAGCCATTAATCACCAAGCACTGAGGCTCAGAAGAAAAATGTTGTCTGGGCCCCCAAAAAAACAAAGAAACAATGAAGGAAGAGAATTGAGTCTGTGAGCATGTGATTTTTGCCTCGCTCAAACATTCCTATAGAATTCTTAAATTTAGGATTTTTCTTTTATTATTTGAGTTTTAGGGAATTAATTGCGTGATTTTGTGTTTTGTTTGCCTTTTGTGTGCATTTTTAGTTGTCATAAAAAATAAAAAAAATTACAAAACAGCATGCTTGCATTTAGGATCCAATTCTAGATTTTTAGATTAATTAACATCATTGAAAATAGGAGAAAATAATTAAAAATAGTCCTTTGTATTGTTTTACTTTCAATTTTGATTTTTCCTTAAGTTTTCTTTTCTAAAACTAGGATTTGTTTAATTTTTGAGAATTAATTAGTTTACTTTTAGAATTAAATCAGGTTTTGTCTATTTTAATTTGTACTTATAAATCAAAAATAATAAATAAATAAGAAAAGTAAAAGAAAAACCAATAAGAGAAAATGAAATGAAGGAAAGAAGAAGCAGGCCAGTCTTTTGGGCCATCTGGCTAGCCCAATTGACAAATGTGCCCAACCGGACCAAACCCAACCCAAAGCACCCGGTCCAGACCCCCCTTTGTAGTGAAACGACGCCGTTTTTGTCCCATCAAATCTGGCCCGTCGAGGTAATTGAATCCAACGGCTCAGAAGCTCGGTTACATAAATATATAAGTGTCGGATAAGCCTACCCCCCCCTCCCGTCCATCGTCTCTCTCTCACACCACTCTATCAGAGACTCCCCCACCGGCTCCGCCGGCGTCCAAATCATCCCAAATTAATACCATGGAACCTCCTCAACCCCCCCCTCCCCCCCCCCCCTGTTCCAAATATCCAAGTAATTTCCCTCAAACATCAACCAATCTCTTCGAATCTTAGTTCGAAATTTTCCGGCCAAAACTCAATCTTCTCCGTTCACCACCAAATTAACACCATGGAACCGCTTTGTCCTCCTCTATCAAACCCCCCAAACCTCGCCCCTCAAATCTGACCGGAACTCTTCGAATATCGATTTGAAATTTCCGGTCAAAACCCTAAATTCCCAAACCTTGTCAAATTCATACCACATGGTCTCCTCCTTCCCCTTATGGAGAATCAAGTATCAATGGTGCTCGAATCTCGCTAGAGTTGGTTTATTTTTTGAGGTGATAAGCCGGCAGAACCCTAGAGTCAAAATCAGTGAGTTCATT
>NW_017678560.1:5400-15509 GCF_001879085.1 Nicotiana attenuata
GCTTACTGGTTGAGACTCCCTATTCTGTTAGTGTCATACCTTGAAATAGAAAGAGGCGGGACAAGTTACTAAGCCGGACGATCTCGCGGGTCCCCGGTACGTAGCCCCCTCCTCGACTCGAGTTGTCCGCTCGGGTACACAGTCTAGAACACATACCCAGGTTTTGAACCTAGAATAACTTGACTCCATGTCGGATCCCTAGTAGGAGCGCTTATCTGCATCACGTGCATATGACTTAGGGGACTCAACACAGGGGTTGGGTCCGTCAAGGACAGGTAACGTGAAATGAAAAAGACCACCCTGATGCATCTTACGTGTTGAATTTATTTGTCCCGGGCTTGCATGTTGACCGGCTTTGGAGTATTTGGGAAAATTGAAAAAAAAAAGAACAGAAGAAAAAGAAAAAAAAAGAAAAAGAAATAGCAGTATAGAGAGCTAATAATAACCAATGTCAGAATAGTGTCGAAACTCTGCCGAATTTTTGAGAAAAATGAAAAAAAAAAGAAAAGGAAATATTTTTGTTTTCAAAAATGGTTTGTTCTATTGAAAAAGAAAATACAAAGAGAGTATTGTTTTTCCGAAATAGTGTATTTGTCAACGGAGAAGAGTCTTGTTTTCGAAAATAGTTAGTTTTATTTGACCGAACTACGCTGGTTTGATTCTCACCGGATGTGAGATACGTAGGCAACCCTCATCGGGTCCAACCTCCCCTTTTCAAAAAATAGCCCAAAAAATGCCAAAATTTTTAATTTCGTCATGAATAAGTCGCGTGACGCCATTCTTGTCAAAATAAGCCGAACGTCCCTAAAAGGGCGCCGGAAGGCCGTTTTTTCAAGAACAGCCACCTTGGGTCATTTTCAATGGTTAGCGGGCACAGCCTTAAAATCATCTTTACGAAGTGTTGAAAGGCCGTATCCGCAAAACCGGCTGCTTGTTTTAAATTGGAAAGTTGAACAAAATAGTTTTTTTTTCTGTTAGGTCAAAATAAGTGATTAAATCACCTTAATAAATGTGCAAGATGAGCACGATTCAAAATGAACCTTTCTCAATCATGACTAAAATCACTCTGGAGTTGCGTCTATGGTGGAACGATCTGGGTAAAGAAGGATAGGACGAGGTCAAAAAGTATTTGAAAGGGCTTACTGGTTTGTTAGAGATTGTGCCTCGGGGAGACATCATCAGAGCATTGGTCACATGTTGGGACCCGGCACATAACGTCTTCCATTTCTCGGACATTGAACTAACCCCGACACTAGAGGAAATAGCCGGCTATATCGGAAAAGATGAGGTTCCTTTAAGGCATAAGTACTTAGTTGCCCCAAGAACTGTAGCTGTACACAGATTTTTAGACTCCCTGAAGATAAGCAGGACGGTTCACAACACAGATCTGGCAAATGGCTTTTGTGCTCCACACTTCATATATCACAGATATGGCCACATTGGGGGATTCAACAACCCAGAAAGCAAGATATGTAGCAAAGGAAACCGCCAAAAATGGGAGGAGCATAGACGTTTCGCTTTTATGGTGGTTTTTCTGGGGCTTGTGGTATTTCCAAGGAAAGACGGGAACATTGACATAAAAATAGCCGGGGTCGTCAGCACATTACTCACTCAAGGGAAAAGCACTCTTGCGCCCATGATATTAGCCGAAATCTTCCGCGCTCCTACAGCCTGCAAAGCCGGGGGAGACTTCTTCTAGGGGTGCAATCTATTGTTGCAAATGTGGATGACCGAACACTTCTGCCGTCGTCCTCAGTTCCTGAGTTATGGGTCTACAAAGAAAACATGTATAGAGGAGTTTTACACAAGGATTAAGGGGATCAGCTTGCCCGAGGATTCACGGGCTGGACATCATACTTTCGGTCCCTCACCGCTAGTCAAATAGAGTGGACGTTTGGATGGTTGCCTGTTGATGAAATCATATATATGCCAGCAACGGGGCCGCACTTCCTTTTGATGGGTCATAAGAGCATTCAGCCTTATGCCCCGTATCGGGTTTTAAGGCAACTCGGGAGGTGCCAAATAGTGCCAAAAGACGGCGATCTTAGTGCTCAGGTAGTTGAGATTAGCCCTGACGGACAGTTTCCTGAAGCACGAGTCCGCCAGATCTGGAATGAATGCCAATACTTAAAAGCGGATACTTGTGTGCAGGATCGGGCCAAAGGCGAAGTGTCGCCAGGATACCTTGCTTGGTATAGGAGAGAATATGAGCACGAGAGGCCAGCTAAAAGACCTCACATCCAGGAGTTTGCCGAATCATCACAAGAGAAGTGGGCCCGATTAGCCAAAGAAAATGAATACAGAGCCAAAATAGGAGAATTAGAAAAGCGAGTCCAAGACCTTACATTTGAAAATAGCGTGCAAGCCGCGACTGATGAAGGTGAGAAAAAGAAGTTGGCCCAAGAAAATGAAGCCTTACGAGCCCAAATCCAAAAGATGAAGATAGCAGCCGAAAATCCCGGTAGGAGTGCCAAAGATGCAAAGCTTATAGAAAATCTAAGGCAAAAAGTAAATGACTACAGTTTTGATCTCAACAAAGCAGAAAAGGAATTAGCTGGGGTTCGAAAACAATTGGCTAAAAACGCGGAAGAACGAGCCCGCATGATTAAGCAGTTGAGAGAAGAATACGATAATGAGGTCACGGGATTGAAGAAAAAGGTCATTGCCACAGAGAACAGAATGATCAAACAGGCAAAAGAATTCAAAGTTGAAAGAGAGCACTGCTACACGGCATTGGCACAATTAGAAATGGACTTGCAACAACTCCAGGAACAAAACCAGGTAGCCGAGAAAACTTTGGAGGCTAGGGTTCAAGAGATAGGGCGGTTGCTTCAAGAAAAAGGCAGAATCAGAGAGAGAATCTTAACCGTTGCTCACTCCATTACTAGGAAATGCCAAGTGTGCGAGAACATGACTCGTACCACCTTCTTTGCATCAATGATGATATTTGTGAAGCAGATAATGAGTGACCTGGACAGACTTCAAGGGGAACTTGCATATAGGCCCGCGGCGAGACCGAACGATGTCCCGCGGGCACCAGGAGCTTTAATGTATTCATGATTGTCCTTTGAGTCTGTATTTCCTTTTCTACTAGAGTTTGTCATTTGAGTCTGTATCTCCTTTCATACTAGAGTCTGTCAGTTGTCTGAGTCTGTATTTCCTTTTCGTTAAAAGTCAGTTAGTTGAGTCTGTAGTTCTTTTCTGCAATAGAGTCTGTTAGTTGTTTTAATCTATCAGTTTTGAGTCTTTGTAATAGACGTATTTGCTATCAATAAAATTGAAAATCCCAAACAAAAAACATTTTGCTTCTACTTTACATTTATTCTTCACGAACTACGCTCGGTCTGATTCATGTGGGGTCATGATACGTAGGCGATCTACATAGGATTCGACCATAACCAAATAAAAAAATAAAAGAGAAAATGCAAAAAGAGGGAGCGGCAAGAAACAATGGAAAAAACAAAAAGGAAGTGGCACATAGAAATGAGGAAAGCCGGGATGACGCATGCAACCAAGCAAAGGCATAATAGAACTGGTTAACATCTTAGGTGCATTCATTCCCAAATGTGCGGTTATCTATCTGTTAATGCTCTAACCGCTAACAAAGTTGTTGTTGATGAGTTCAGGCAAGTGGTTAAGTTGACTGGCATTCTGGCAACCCATCCCTACAACACCCGCTCTAAGGATAAGTCAAACATGGTCAACCAGGAATTAGAAGCAAGCATTGTCGACCCGTCTAGGGAGGAGGAAGTAGTGGACGTTAATGCAATGAAGGAGGAGACGTATAAACTAAAGCAACAAATGGCCGAGATGTACCAGGCCTGGTCGAAGGGACATCCACCACCAACCTATCCTGCTAACCCCACCTACCTCCCACCACTAGCTCAGCCTCAAGATCCTCCCACAGTGAACTCATCTCCGGCTTTCCCTACTTACCAGCAGTACTACGGAACCACCTCTCAAACACCACCACCTCCACCACCCAAACAAATTCCATGCCCTCCACCACCAACTACTCCTGTGTTTGTGGCTCCCCCACCTGTCGCATTACACAAGTCTTCTAGCGAACCTTTGTTCCAAACCCATGATAACCAGTATTACCCATGCCCTTACACTCCCCGCCTTGATCTCTCAGCTGAAGAAGAAAAGCCTCCCAAAAACCCTGAGCAAGAGGAAATGATACGGAAGGTTAAGAGCTTAGAACAGTCATTGCGAAATATGCAGGGGCTCGGAGGACAAGTGAGTGTAGCCTACAAGGACCTGTGCCTGTTTCCTGATGTCCAGTTGCCAGCAAGATTCAAGTTACCCAAGTTTGACTTATATGATGGATATGGTGATCCGATGGCCCACTTAAAGGGGTTCTGCAGCAAGATGAGAGGAGCTGGAGGAAGGGACGAGTAATTGATGGCTTACTTTATTCAAAGTCTAAGTGGAGCAACTTTGGAGTGGTACACACGACAGGATCATGCTCGACGGTACACTTGGGACGATCTGGCCCAAGCATTTGCATGTCATTTCCAGTATAATCTCGAAATTGTCCCGGACCGTCTGTCACTGACTAAAATTGAGAAGAAGCCCGGAGAAAGCTTCAGAGAGTATGGTTTCCGGTGGAGAGAGCATGGGGCAAGAGTCGATCCTCCAATGAAAGAAAGCGAGATGGTTGATTATTTCCTACAGGCTTTGGAGCCCACCTACTATGGTCACCTGGTGTCAGCAGTGGGAAAATCTTTTAACGAGGTAGTGAAAATGGGAAGTATGGTGGAAGAAGGTCTTAAGTCCAACAAGATTATGAGCTATTCCGCAATCAAACCAACTACCCAGGCTATTCAGAGCGACAATGGAGGAGTATTGGGAAAGAAGAAGAAAGAAGAGGTTGCAGTAGTGGAATCGAGAGCTTGGTCCAGAGGTCCATCACTATATTATCACCAACCTCGCCCTCACCCCAAACCTACCCACACACCCCATATGGCCCACCGCAGCACTATTACCCACCTCCTGTCCCCAATTTCTCTGTCCACCATGCCCAGACATACCCCAACCTCCTACCCATGTGCAATGTCGCGCACCCACCCCACTAAATGCTTAACCACCCCCGAGAACCAACAGAACTCCCACAGGAACCGGTTTTCGACCTAACCCTGCATTTAAGAATGATAGGCTGCAAAAGAAAAAGACTTTCACTCCCTTGGGTGAATCTTACACTAGCTTGTACCACAGATTGAGACAACTGGGCATGTTGAGTCCGATTGAATCCAAATTGCCAAACCCTCCCCCAAGGAATCTGGACCACTCTGTGAGTTGTGAGTATTGCTCAGGTGCGCCGGGACATGACACAGAAAAATGCTGGCACTTGAAAACGGCCATCCAGGAGCTCATTGACACCCGCCGAATTGAAGTGCAAGCCCCAGAAACGCCTAACATCACCCAAAATCCATTGCCAACCCATCACGAGACCCATATGATTGAGCTAGTCCAGAAGGGAAAGCATAAGAAGCCTTCACAAACCATCATGATGATCAGGGCTAGTGAGGATAGATCAAATGAGAAACTAACAAAGGGGAGAGCATTGATCAAGGTAGAAGAAACAGTTAGCAAACCAGTTGTAGTGATGAAGAAGGAGCTTTTGAGTAGTGTTGCAGAAAAACAAGAACCAGCTAAAGTGGTAGTGTTGGGGGCAGCTGTCAAGCCCGTTGTGATTGTAAAAGGGGCTCGCACAGAGCCGGTTGTCATTAAGCCAGTGACTCAGTTACCAGTAATCAGTGAAAAGGCCGTCCCATGGAATTACGGCCGAGTGACAGTGATATATCAGGGGAAGGAAGTTAAGGAAGAAGTTTGTGAAACCCATGGGCTGACTCGCTCAGGAAGATGCTTTGCTCCTGACGAGCTGAGAAAGGCTAAAATCACCAAAGATAATCCAGTACCAGTAAAGAAAGCTGTAACCGAAGAAGAGGCAGAAGCACTCTTGAAGAAGATGAAGGCACAAGATTATTCCATTGTAGAACAGTTGAAAAAGACCCTGGCACAGATCTCATTGCTATCATTACTGATCCACTCAGATGAGCACCGCCAGGCATTGATGAAAATTTCGAACGAAGCCCATGTTCCTGATAAGATTTCTGTGAACCATTTAGAGAAAATAGCAAACAAGATTTTTGAAGTCAACAGGGTTACATTTTCTGATGATGAGCTGCCTTTGGAAGGCACTGAGCATAATAGAGCACTCTACCTCACGGTGAAATGTGAAGACTCTGTGGTCACCCGGGTGCTAGTTGTTAACGGGTCCAGTGCAAACATTTGCCCTCTTTCCACCCTGGAAAAGTTAAAGGTGGACAGTGAGAGAATCCACAAAAATAGTATTTGCGTGCGAGGATTTGATGGAGGAGGCAAGGACACAGTCGGGGATATAGTGTTGGAACTGACGATAGGTCCGGTTGAATTCACTATGGAGTTCCAGGTGATCGACGTGGCCGTCTCTTACATTCTCTTGTTAGGCCGACCCTGGATCGAGCAGCAAAAGCAGTGCCATCTACCTTGCACCAGATGGTCAAATTCGAGTGGGACAGGCAAAAGATTGTGGTGCATGGGGAAGATAGGTCGTGGACGCTGGGGGGGGCCATGGTGCCTTTCATAGAAGCTGAGGACGAAAAAGGTCCAGGGGTTTATCAAATCTTTGATACGGTATCGGTTGAAAAGATCCCGGAAGGGAAGTGTATTCCTGTGCCAAAGGTAGCTGCTGCATCCGTCATGGTTGCATCAGAAATGCCGAAGAAAGGATTTGTACCTGGAAAAGGCTTGGGTGCTTCTTTACAAGGCATCGTACAGCCGGTATCTCTTCCTGCAAACCTGGATACTTTTGGTTTAGGCTTCAAGCCCACTGCTGCAGACATAAGGCGAGCTAGAAAGATGAAAAAGAAAGCATGGACCCTTCCAAAACCTATTCCCCGCCTTTCCCGTTCCTTTGTCAGGCCTGGTACTAAGAAGCGCCTAGCAACAGCAATGCCCAGTGGTGTGGTTGATCCCGACAAGGAGCTGATCGAGAGGTTTGAAAAGCTGTTTGATGAGGTGAATGTGTTGGAGGCCGGAGAAGGTCCAAGCAAGGCAGATGTTCAGTTCGTGGGGCCCCAGGCAAAGCTTAACAATTGGGAAGCAACTCCCCTTCCTACCCGGAGGGAGTCTTGGTAGTTAGTTTTGATTTCCTTTCAGTTTAATCTGGATTATTTCCAAGGTTGTAATTCGGATGCTATGTTCCGTCCGTTTGGATGAGTTAAACCTTGTTATCTTAAATGTTAATGAAATGCAATTTCCCTCCTTTTTCATTCCTGATAGTTTTCATTTTCATTTTGTCTTTCTTTTCCTTCTTGTACAGTCCCTTTTACGCTGGTTTCAGTGATATGTCATGCATGAGGAGTCTCCGGACCAGTCTTAAATGCCAATCTAACTCCGACATAATAATACAAGAAATTGAGTGTGATGACGAAATAGAATATGATGATGAGGAAGCTTTTGAGGAAATCAGTAAAGAATTAAGCCATTTTGAAGAAAAACCCAAACCTAATCTGAATGACACAGAGGCAATCAATTTAGGGGATCAGGAGAATGTGCGGGAAACGAAAATAAGTGTCCATTTGGAACCTCAGCTCAGAGAAGAGATAATTAAAGCACTGTTTGAGTACAAAGATGTTTTTGCATGGTCATATGACGACATGCCGGGTTTAAGCACTGATTTGGTGGTCCACAAATTGCCCACCGACCCAGCATGCCCTCCTGTCAAGCAGAAGCTAAGGAAATTTAAAACAGACATTAGTGTGAAAATCAAAGAAGAGGTCACCAAGCAGTTCGAGGCAAAGGTCATCCGGGCCACGCAGTATCCCACCTGGTTAGCCAATGTTGTGCCTGTGCCAAAGAAGGATGAAAAGACCAGAGTGTGCATAGATTACCGTGATCTCAATAAGGCGAGTCCAAAAGACAACTTCCCACTGCCAAACATCCACATATTGATTGACAATTGTGCCAAACATGAGATTGGTTCCTTCGTGGATTGTTATGCGGGCTATCACCAGATTTTGATGGATGAGGAGGATGCGGAAAAGACGGCATTCATCACTCCTTGGGGAACGTATTGTTATAGGGTCATGCCATTCGGGTTGAAGAACGCAGGGGCAACGTATATGAGGGCGTTGACCACCATGTTCCATGACATGATACATCGGGAAATTGAGGTCTATGTAGACGACGTGATCATAAAGTCGAGGAAACAATGTGACCATGCCAAGGACTTGAGGAAATTCTTCCAGAGGCTCCGCAGGTACAACCTCAAACTTAATCTAGCAAAGTATGCGTTTGGAGTCCCATCTGGGAAGTTGTTGGGGTTTGTGGTAAGTCGGCGCGGTATTGAGTTAGACCCGTCCAAGATCAAAGCCATTCAGGAGCTACCGCCGCCAAGGAACAAGAAAGAGGTGATGGGTTTGCGTGGCAGGTTGAATTATATCAGCAGGTTCATTGCCCAGCTCACAACGACTTGCGAGCCCATCTTTAAGCTGCTAAAGAAAGATGTTGCGGTCAGATGGACGGATGAATGTCAAGCGGCGTTTGACAAGATTAAGGAGTATTTGGCTAGTCCACCTGTGTTGGTCCCACCGGAGCCAGGAAGACCCTTGATCCTTTATCTGATAATTTTGGATAACTCTTTTGGGTGTGTACTGGGGCAGCATGACATCACAGGAAAGAAAGAGCAGGCGATTTACTACCTCAACAAGAAGTTCACATCGTATGAGGTGAAGTACACTCAGCTTGAGAGGACGTGTTGTGCCTTAACCTAGGTAGCGCAGAAGTTGAAACATTACTTGTCAGCATATACCACCTATCTCATCTCTCGGTTGGACCCGTTGAAGTACATCTTTCAGAAGCCCATGCCCACAGGAAGGCTGGCGAAGTGGCAAATCTTGCTTACGGAGTTTGATATTGTCTACGTGACCCGGACTGTAATGAAAGCACAAGCGGTGGCTGATCATTTGGCCGAGAATCCAGCTGATGATGAATATGAACCTTTGAAAACATACTTCCCCGATGAGGAGATAATGCATGTTGAAGAATTAGAACAAGTCGAGAAGCCAGGATGGAAGCTGTTCTTTGATGGGGCTGCCAACGCCAAAGGCGTCGGGATAGGAGCAGTATTGATTTCCGAGACAGGGCAACACTACCCTGTTACGGCTCAACAATAACATGGCTGAATACGAGGCATGTATCTTGGGTTTGAGGTTGGCTATAGACATGGGTGTCCAGGAAATCTTGGTCATGGGTGACTCGGATCTTCTGGTGCACCAGATTCAGGGTGAATGGGAAACACGAGACTTGAAGCTCATACCGTACCGGTAGTGTTTGCATGAACTTTGTCAACAGTTTCAATCAATAGATTTCAGACATATTCCAAGTATTCATAATGAGGTTGCCGACGCTTTGGCTACTTTGGCGTCAATGTTGCATCATCCAGATAAGGCTTATGTGGACCCATTGCAGATTCAGGTCCGAGATCAGCATGCCTATTGTAATATGGTGGAAGAGGAACTTGATGGTGAGCCGTGGTTCCATGATATCAAAGAATACCTCCGGATGGGAGTGTATCCAGCACAGGCTACAGGGGATCAAAAGAGAGCAATTCGACGCTTGGAAAGTGGCTTTTTCTTCAATGGAGGAGTGTTGTACAAGAGAACCCCAGATCTTGGATTACTGAGATGCATGGATGCTAAACAAGCTACAGTTATCATGGCCGAGGTACATGCGGGAGTTTGTGGACCTCATATAAGTGGATATGTATTGGCAAAGAAGATTCTCCGAGCGGGTTATTATTGGCTTACTATGGAACGGGATTGCATTAGTTTCGTGCGCAAGTGTCATCAATGTCAGGTACATGGAGATTTGATTCATTCTCCACCATCTGAATTGCATACAATGTCGGCACCATGGCCGTTCGTTGCTTGGGGAATGGATGTCATTGGGCCGATCGAGCCAGCGGCGTCAAATGGGCACAGGTTCATTCTGGTAGCTATTGATTATTTCACTAAGTGGGTTGAAGCGAAAACCTTCAAATCTGTGACCAAGAAGGCAGTGGT
>NW_017678560.1:18454-21157 GCF_001879085.1 Nicotiana attenuata
GCAGTCAGGAGCCCACCTGGAGAACAAGGGAAGTACAATTCCAATTTTAGCTTTTAATATTTGATAACATGCTGTACCCAGTCACCAAACTGGGGCGGAAAATTTTCTTTGCTTGTTTTGTTGCAGTCAGGAGCCCACCTGGAGAACAAGGGAATACTTTTCAAGTTCAGCAATCAGGAGCCCACCTGGAGAACAAGGGAATACTTTTCAAGTTCAGCGATCAGGAGCCCACCTGGAGAACAAGGGAATACTCTTCAAGCGTCAGCAATCAGGAGCCCACCTGGAAAACAAGGGAAGTACAATTCAAATTCTATCCTTTAATTTTTAATATTTGATAACATGATGTGCCCAGCCACCACACTGGGCCAGAAATTTTCTTTGTTTGTCGGTTTTGTCGAAGTCAGGAGCCCGCCTGGAGAACAAGGGGATACTTTTCAAGCGTTGCATTCAGGAGCCCACCTGGAGAACAAGGGAATACTTTTCAAGCTTCAGCAATCAGGAGCCCACCTGGAGAACAAGGGAATACTTTTCAAGCGTCAGCAATCAGGAGCCCGCCTGGAGAATGGAGGCATATATTTCAAATCTCAGCGGTCAAGCATCACTCGGAGGAATGGCGAAACATCTACAATCACAATGCAAGGCAACAACGCAAGAATTCCATTGGGAGAATACAAGTTCAAGGCAACACAAAGAGCAAGTTAGAAGACATAGATAGGACCTTTTTGTAACTCATAGCTTAGGCTAGCTTCTTTTTATTTTGACACGGTGTAATAAGGAGGTCAGCGAGCAGTAGCAGCAGCAACAGCAGTGAAATCACAGTCCTGGTAGTGCCAGCTACCAAACCTTTCCGAACTACACTGACCTGATTCCTTTTTAGCCAAGGATATGTAGGCAACCTCAGAAGCAGGGTGCGGTCAAACTTTTCAAAAATGCTTCACACGGAATATTCGAACGGGCAAAAAATTGCTCATTTTCGCTCACTTATCTTTGCACGAAAACTCTTCGTGTTTCCGGGCAAAGAGGGGCAGCTGTGAGCACGTGATTTTTGCCCTATATATGAATCATTCCCAAAAAAAATTCAAACAAAATAATTTTTCTTTCATTATTTTACACTTTTGTGAATTTTGTGTTATTTTCTGTTAATTGCTTGCATTTTGTCCGTGCATTTTAATTCATATAAAAATACAAAAAATATGCATTGCATTTAGGGTTTAATTTTACATATTTTTGGAACTAATTAGTAATTAGGAGTTTTACAAAAATACAAAAATCACAAAAAATATTGTATTTTTGGCATTGCTTAATTCGTGGCTTTGAATTTTGTTAGTATTCATGTAATTTGATATTTGATTAGTTTGTGATAATTGTTAGAGTTAATTAAGTTGATTTGGTAGTTTAATTTAGTTTTAGAATTAATTTAGGGTTTAATTTCATTAAAAAAAAGAGAGAAAAAGAAAAGAAGAAAAGGATTTTGTTGGATTAAAATGAATAGAAAAGGAAAGAGTTGGGCCATTTCAGGATAATTCTCGAAGCCCAACCAGATACTGCTTGTAACCCTTCTGAACCCAGGCCCAATTCAATCTTACCCGGTCCACCCCATTACTTAACCAAACGACCCCGTTTCGATGATCGTTAATCCCAGCCGTCGAGGATCTCTGATCCAACGGCTGGGAACTGGTTTAATCTTCGTATTTAATGGTCGGATCGCCCCCCTACCCCCCAAGCCTTCGTCTTCTCCACCCCATATACAGACCCTGTAACGCCGCCGTGCTCCGCCGCCGGAAATCGTCTCACGGCGGCGGCCGGTCTCCGTTCCCACCCAAAATTACACCCCTGAACCCCCTCTTCCCTCTCATCTCAAATCTAGCCTTAGTTTTCCTCAAAACATAACCAAACTGTTCGAATTTCGAATCTAAAATCTGGACCAAAACGTCCACTTACCCAAATCCAACCAAACTAACACCCCTGAACCTCCTCAATCTCCTCATCCCAAATATCCAAACCATGTCCCTCGAATCATTGCAAATCTTTTCGAATCTTCATTTGAAAATCCGGCAAAAACCCTACCCCCTCCAAATCCGCCCAAATTTACACCATACATTCCTCTCGCCTCCCTCTTTCTAAACCCTCAACCAGTTTCCCTAGAATATGACCATGACCTCTCGAATATTAGTTCGAAGTTTTGGACCAAAACCCTAATTTCCAAAACTCATCAAATTGATACCACATGACCTCCTCACTCCCCTCATAAAGAATCCATTGTCAGTAATGTTCGAATTTCATTGGAGTTGCTCGAATT
Organism: Nicotiana attenuata; assembly: GCF_001879085.1. Classification (NCBI taxonomy): domain Eukaryota; kingdom Viridiplantae; phylum Streptophyta; class Magnoliopsida; order Solanales; family Solanaceae; genus Nicotiana; species Nicotiana attenuata. The sequence continues at coordinate 20,754 of NW_017678560.1, forward strand.
TTGAATCTGAAAGCAGCATGATTTTAGAGGTTATACAGATAAGTCTTCCTCTCTTTGTGTTTGATTTCTGTGCTTTGCTTCAAGTAGTTGTTTCTTCGTGCTCGTCGTTATTTCCTGGTTAGTAATTTAGGGTTTTCTTTTATTTGTTTTTCTCATTTTTTTTCGAACCAGTGTTTGAATGCTTGAACCTGTTTCTGATTTATTTTCCCTAATCAATAATAGTTTGTTCATCTCCCTTTTTCTTTGTTTAATTTTGTTTTCCTCATAATTTTTGATCTCTAGTTTAATTTTCGTCTAGGATGATTCTGCCTACATAGTTTCTAATGTTAGTCGATTCTGTGATTCCTGTTTGATTTCATGAATAATTTTTGATTTGAATTACACTTTAGTTCCCATTTTTCTAC
>NW_017678561.1:0-247 GCF_001879085.1 Nicotiana attenuata
GCGCAACTCAGGGATTGGAGCCCTAATGTTGGCGAAAAAGGTAAAAATCTCAACTCAGGGATTGGAGCCCTAATATTGGCTAAAGGTGACTAGGGAATCGAGGCCCTATGTCTAAAAGGTGCAACTCAGGGATCGGAGCCCTAATGTTTGCTAAAAGGTAAAAAGCTCAACTTAGGGATTGGAGCCCTAATGTTGGCAAAAGGAGACTAGGGAATGGAGGCCCTATGTCTAAAAGGCGCAACTCAGG
>NW_017678561.1:5048-5564 GCF_001879085.1 Nicotiana attenuata
TTGGAGCCCTAATGTTGGCAAAAAGGATACTAGGGAATGGAGGCCCTGTGTCTAAAATCTCAACTTAGGGCTGGATCCCTAATGTTGGCAAAAGGCGAATAGGGAATAGAGGCCCTACGTCTACAAAATCTCAACTCAGGGATTGGAGCCCTAATGTTGGCAAAAAGGAGACTAAGGAATGGAGGCCCTATGTCTAAAATCTCAATTCAGGGATTGGATCCCTAATGTTGGCAAAAGGCGACTAGGGAATGGAGGCCCTATGTCTAAAAGGCGCAACTCAGGGATTGGAGCCCTAATGTTGGTTAAAAGGTAAAAAGCTCAACTCAGGGATTGGAGCCCTAACGTTGGCAAAAGGCGATTAGGGAATGGAGGCACTATGTCTAAAAGGCGCAACTCAGGGATTGGAGCCCTAATGTTTGCTAAAAGGTAAAAAGCTCAACTCAGGGATTGGAGCCCTAATGTCGGCAAAAGGCAACTAGGGAATGGAGGCCCTATGTCTAAAAGGCGCAACTCAGG
>NW_017678561.1:9924-10673 GCF_001879085.1 Nicotiana attenuata
ATGCTTCCTTAGACACTTGTGTAGCATTTTGATCTTTCACGACCCAAAATCCGCCAGTCGTGATGGCACCTAACCCAACCCGCTAGGTAAGCCAATTAACAATTATCCAATTCCATTTAACTTAATAAAATATTTAAACAATTGAATTATCTAAATCTTCTACATTTTCCAAGGACAGGTAGTACAAATCATGAGCTTCTAAGAATGGAGTTTACAAAGCTGTTATGAAGAAAATACATCTTCTGTTTGAAAAGTACATAAATAGAATTTTTATAATCTAGGCTATCGTGAATAAGAGGCAGCATATAGCAGGAACACGAGTACGCCCTCAAATCCAGCAACCATCAATCGCAACAAACTCAGCATCCGGGATCTGGACGATATGTGTAGGAAGTGCAGTATGCGTACAACCGACCCCATGTACTCCAAAAGTAACAAACCTATCCCCATGTTGAAAGCAGTAACGAGTTGGTACATAGGTCGGGTCCAACACACATAACCAACAGTAGTTCATACAGTGTACAACCAATAAATAAAGAAATATCTCAACTCAGGGATTGGAGCCCTAATGTCGGCAAAAGGCGACTAGGGAATGGAGGCCCTATGTCTAAAAGGCGCAACTCAGGTATTGGAGCCCTAATGTTGGCTAAAAGGTGAAAGCTCAACTCAGGGATTGGAGCCCTAATGTTGGCAAAAGGCGACTAGGGAATGGAGGCCCTATGTCTAAAAGGCGCAACTTAGGGATTGGA
>NW_017678561.1:15667-15930 GCF_001879085.1 Nicotiana attenuata
GGCCCTATGTCTAAAAGGCGCAACTCAGGGATTGGAGCCCTAATGTTGACTAAAAGGTAAAAAGCTCAACTCTGGGATTGGAGCCCTAATGTTGGCAAAAGGCGACTAGGGAATGGAGACCCAATGTCTAAAAGGCGCAACTCAGGGATCGGAGCCCTAATGTTGGCTAAAAGGTAAAAAGCTCAACTCAGGGATTGGAGCCCTAATGTCGGCAAAAGGCGACTAGGGAATGGAGGCCCTATGTCTAAAAGGCGCAACTCAGG
>NW_017678561.1:20912-21156 GCF_001879085.1 Nicotiana attenuata
AAAGGCGTCAACTCAGGGATTGGAGTCCCTAATCGTTGGCTAAAGNTAAAAAGCTCAACTCAGGGATTGGAGCCCTAATGTTGGCAAAAGGCGACTAGGGAATGGAGGCACTATGTCTAAAAGGCGCAACTCAAGGATTGGAGCCCTAATGTTTGCTAAAAGGTAAAAAGCTCAACTTAGGGATTGGAGCCCTAATGTTGGAAAAAGGAGACTAAGGATTGGAGGCCCTATGTCTAAAAGGCGC
>NW_017678562.1:0-15472 GCF_001879085.1 Nicotiana attenuata
CCCACGGCCCGTGAAAGACTCGCGCCATCGCCCTCGAAAAATATGGTTTTCCAGGACACAAGGCCCTCGGCCCACTCCTTTGGTCGAAGGGACTGCGTTCGGGGCCCGAGCAACGGCTGCAATTATTCACCAAACACATATAGAAAGTCCTTAGTGGCAACATGAAAATGATTTCAGCCTTTACCCCTTCCCCACTTTTTCATTTTTTCAAGTCTTAGACCCTGATTTTCTTAAGCCTGTTTTGTTAAATACCCAATCCCCTCTTTCCTGGAAAGGCTTCCCAGATCAGTTAATAAGATTCCCCATTATTAAATTCCCTAAACACCCTTTAGTCCTCGGTATTTACTTTCAGGAACCAAACAACTGGTCAGATTTACACCAAACCCCAAAACCTAAACCATGGGCTTGACAACAACAATGACCTTTCCCCTCTTGGGCTTCTGACCCTACGAAAGCCCATACTTCTTAATTCGAAACAAAAAACCACGAGAAAAATAGGCCAACGGAAGTTATCAGAACTTCTTGAAATCATTAATTCAAAAAATAACAAAAACAAAGGGAGACTTGAGCAAATCAGGACCACGGAAAATCAAATGAGACTAACAACATGCTACTAAAATGACTTAACTTAACATGCACACAGGAACGATAAACAGAAATATAAAGAAAGAAAAGAAAGAAGATCAGAAGGGACGAGGATGAGAAAAAGCGAATAAAAAGAGAAATATGAACGGATATACCTAATAGGCAGACGGACAGGTCTTGACAAACCGTCAGGCAGACTTCGATTTTGAACCAAAATGGCATCAATCGTGAGTGTTCTCATCTGGAACAGACGAACAATCCTATTTCAGCCCTAAATTGTTCTTGGAAAGCTCGAGACTTTGGGGATTTTTCTTTTTCTTCTTTTTTTTAGATCCGAAACTGGTCGATTTGTGAGGATTCTGAGAGATTGTGGTGGTGGTTGGGCAATCAGGTGTGGGTGGTGGTGTGTCGGTAAAAGATTTGGGTCCGATTGGACTCCGCCGCCGCCGATGGAGGCTTTGGGAACCTCAGGCGGCGCTAGGGTTAGGGTTAGAGCATGAGAGAGATGAGAAGATTGAAGTTGATTTGAGTCACTTGAGGTTATTCTGACAAATTATAAATACGAAAAGGGGGAGGACTCTCTCGATCCGCGGGGATGAACCAAGAGAAGGGCCAGGATCTATTCTTTTATAAACCCCTGGACTAAAACGACGTAGTTTTGGTTTCATACTACTATCGTTTGAGTTGTCTAAATGACTCAATGATTTAAACCGGGTGGGAATCAATTATTTGGAGCCTGGATTGGGAAAAAATATTTGAGCGGGTCTTCAATTAAAATGGACCCAATTTCACAAAACAAATCTTTTTCCAATTTCCTTCTGTTTATTTTCTCTAATTTTATCTTTTTCTTTTAAAATTAAAATCCTACAAAATTAAAATCCTATATTATCCAAATAGTGAAAATTCTAACTAATCTAATTATAAAAAATTTAACAAATTACCTTTAATTCTAAATTAAAAAGAGGAAAACCATAAGGTAAAAATTAAAAGACAAAAAAACTGTAAAAATCGAGCTATTTTTTTGTTGATTTTCAAATTATTTATAAAATTTAAATTAAATTAAATGATAATTCAAAAAATGTTAAACAAAAATTCCTAAATGCAATGCATTGATGTTTTGGTTTACTTTCATTGATTTAAAATAAAAATTAAACATGCATAGAAAAAATGCAACAATAATTAAGATAATTCTCTACAAAAATTCCTAAAAGGCAAAATAATTTAAAAGAAAAAAAATCTACATTTCCATTGGGAATTTGCAGGATTATTTCATGATAGGGCAAAATCACGTGGCTCAACAGCTGTCCCTCTTTGCTCGGAAAAACGAAGAGTTTTCGCGCAAAGATAAAGATGAAGCGGATACGAGCGATTTGCCCGGTTTTTTTGAATTATTTCCGTGGGGAAAGCATTTTTTGGGAAGATTTTAAATCGCACCTTCTTCCGAGGTTGCCTTACATATCCTTGGCTTATAAAGGGATTAGGTCGCGTAGTTCGGGAAGTCGGTAGCTGGGGACACTACCAGGAAGCTTGTAATTTCACTATTGTTGCTGCTTGCTACTGCTTGCTGAACTCCTTATACAACCAAGACCAAAATAAAAGAAGCCTTAGGACAAATATGCATTATATGAAATTTACAAGGAACCCTATCTACATTTTCTTCAAAACTTGATCTTGCAGTTCTCTGCCGCTCTGTTGACTTTTGTACTCTCTGGTGAGCTTACCTTTGTTGCTGACTTGAATTGTATTCTGAGGTGCTTTCCCTTTGTTCTCCAGGTGACAACCTGATTGCTGAATTATAAAACCGTCTCCTTTGAACATTTACTTGCTTTCCCTGTTGTCTTCAGGTGGGTACCTGATACCAACATTTTAGAATTATCTTCCTTTCCTCCGAAAACTGGACTCTGTTTTTTCCCTTGTTTTCTAGGTGGGCGCCGTTGCTCCAACTCTGAATTTCTTTTCTTTGAACATTGCCTTTTCCCTTTGTTCTTCAGGTAGCGCCTGTTTACCAACATTTTGAATTATCTTCCTTTCCTTCGAAACTTGGACTTGTTTTCCCTTTGTATTTCCCAGGTGGAGCGCCTCTGATTGCTGAACATTGAATTGCATTCCTTTCCTCTTTGAAAACTGAATTGTTTTCCCTTTGTTTTTCCAAGCGGTGCCTGATACCAACTTTGCACTGCTTTTTCCTTGACGACTTGAATGTTTCCCTTTTGTCTTCTCCAGGTGGGCGCCTTGATGTTCCAAAGACTTGAACTGTCTTTTCCCTTTGTCTCTAGTGGGGCGCCTGGTAATTTCCAAAACTTGAACCGCTTTCCCTTTGTTCTCTAGTGGGTGCCTGATTTCCAAAACTATGAAACTGCTTACCTTTGTTCTCCGGGTGGGCTCCGGATTATCCAAAACTTGAATTGCTTTCCTTTGTGGCTCCAGGTGGGTTTCCAAAACTTGAAACCGCTTTCCCTTTATTTTCCAGTTGGGGTGCCTGATTTCCAAAACTTGAACTTGCTTTCGCTTTGATTCTCACAGGTGGGACGCCTGATTTACAACACATGGCTTTCCATTTGATTTTTTCACAGGTGGGCGCCTGTAGATTTCCAAGCACTTGAATGGCTTTGTTCCCTTTGTTCTCGCAGGTGGGCGTCTGATTCTAATATTTATTGTTTTCTCCTTTGTTCTCCAGGTGGGCGCGCTGAATTACCAACACTTGAATTGCTTTCGCCCTTGTCTCCAGGTGGGCGCTGATTACAAACACTCTTGAATTGTTTTCGCCTTTATTCTCCAGGTGGGCGCGTCTGATTCCAACCATAATGGCTTTCCCTTTGTTCTCCAGGTGGGCGCCTGATTTTCCAACACACTTGAATGTTCTTTCCCTTTGTTTCTCAGGTGGGCACCTGATTTTCAAAACACTTGGAACTGTTTTCCCCTTTATTCTCTCAGGGTGGGCTTGATTTTCAAGAAACTTGAACTGCTTCCCTTTGGTCTCTCCAAGGTGTGGGGCGTCTGTGATTTCCAAAACTTGAACCGCTTTCCCTTTGTTTCTCCCAGGTGGGTGCTGATTTTCAAAACTTGAACTACTTTCCCTTTGTTTCCAGGTTGGGCGCTAGAATTTCCAAAATTGAACTCGCCTCCTCTGAAAACTGCTGACTTTTCCCTTTGGTTCTTCAGAGGTGGGTTGACCGTGATTGGCCGGAAGCTCCAGATTCGTCTTCTCCTTAGTAAAACTACTTTTCTCCTCTGACACTCGTCTCTCTCTATGTTCTCAAGGTGAGCGTGATTGATTCTTGCTTGGGCTTGAATTGCTTTCCAATTCTTTAGAGCTATCGTAGTTAAGTTTTCCTTGGGGTTTCGACTCGTCGGGGGTCGCGAACCTATTTCAAACAAACCGAGACAGAACAAAGAAAATTTGGTTGTGTGTCCAGTGACTACTGCTTTCCCCACCGGATAGGATTCCCTAGCGGTAATAAAGAACATTTCTGCCTCCTACTTTTAATCAAGAGAATAAATCTTGTCAGTTGATAAAGATTTGTGGTATAGCTTGCGGGACATTCCTTGGAGGCGGGGGTGGCACCTTGCCGCTTGTCCGGTGTGCTTTGCTTTGACTGGACTGCCTTGAACTAGATAAAATTGCTTGGACTTTCTAATCCTGACTCTCAACGCGCAGCGAGCCCTGAATGACTCAATTGTTCTACACCCGGCACAACCGTTGTTCTTTACATTGTACCCTTTTACTCTGGAACCAAACCATTCAACCAATGGGAAACTTTCATGACCGACTAGTATTCTATTTCCCACTTTACATCATGGCTATCTCTGGTAATTCTGACCGGCACTTTGCTTCGTGCATTGGGAAGTTGGTAAGTAAGCTTTAAAATCCTTCTTACTTGCTTAAACAAGGACCGACATTGGACAAAGGCCTTAAGCAGAATAATACAAACCAAAAAGAAGATGAAATGGACATTGGACTTTGAGAGTTAGGAATAAGAAGATAAATCCAAAACTGATATGACTGTTTTTGAGCGAGAAAAGAAAAGAGACTTATCTGCAGTGGAACAGCCGATACGCCCAATGCTCATGACATGCACTTCGGATTCAATCAAGCCAGCCTATTCCAACCAATCACTTTCGTTGCCACACCTTTATGCCCAGGCGAATCTCCATAACCCAATCTTCTTCGCGCAAATCAGCTGACCTTGTCGTCGGGCTTTGCGGATGCCCGAGCGCAGGGTTTTCACCACACAAAGCGCTGCCTCTGATTGTTCATACTCTAACTCACTCGTTGCGGGGCCGCCCCTTACGGTGCCACTCCGTGGAGGGTTTTTCACACATAATACTCTTCATTTTAATTCTCTCCTCATCTTTCGTTGCTGCTAACGGTGCCCGTTGAGGGTTTGGTCACCCAATAAGACATCTCGTCATTTATTTTTTCTGCTAGACGATGTGTTGCCTCTAGATATTGAATCACGCTTCACTTGCTTGACGTTTGGGCAGTCTCTCGCGACTGTCGGAAGGTCTTTCTTTGACCGGTTAATGTGGGCTTTTGGATAGGAGTTAAAGAAAGGATATCAAAGGCTCAAACAACTCCAATATGGGTTCAAAATTACAACTTTGGAATCAAAATCCTCTAAGCAAACAAACTTCTGCCCCAGTTTCTTTGCTGGGGAACTTTTGGGATTTTTATTTTGATGGAACTGACGTGAGGCTTGCCTACATATCCTTTAAAAAGGAACAGTCAAACTTGTAGTTCATGACATAGGAATTGCTTTTGTTTTTGTCACCTTTCTCTTCTTCTTTTTTTTCTTTTTGCTTCTTTTTTCGTTTTCCTTTTCATGTCTTTTCTTCTTCTCTCTCTTTTTTTCATTCCTTCTTTCCTTTTCTCTTCTTTTTCCTCTCTTGTTACTTCTAAACTTTGCTTCTGATTCAAAGGAGGGGTAGGGTAGAAAGAGAAATAAAAGGCTCAAAAAGGTAACAAAGGAAAAGTGTTTAGATAGCAATAAAATGCATTCATCAATTTCATATCTGAAAAAAATGCAAGTTACAAACCAACACAATTTGAAACAGAGAGAAATAATAGATAAATCTGTTTTGACTGCATCAGAATTGGATAGCCATGTTCTCTACGCGGATTTGTCTATCTATAATTGTATAAATTACTCAAAGCACCCCATCGGGAACATTTCTCGTTACAATGAACGGTCCTGCCAGATTTTGGGGAAAAACTTGACCTTTAGCCCCCAAGCCTTGACGGTGGGATGTAAGATGCCATTTTAACACTTGACGACCGATTCTATCCCTTCAAACTGTTTTGCGAGACATTTCTTGTTGGTAATGGTCTTATCAACGCTCTTGATTTCAGCAGGAGCTACACTGGCCTCAGTTTCACGTTAATTCAACCTTCAGGTGTATCCAAATGCGTGGGAATCTTTATTTGTTTCCTCAAATTGCATTTTTATCTTTTATCATATTCAAAACTATGTTTCATTATTCCATGATTAGATTGGCTTTTAAGATCAGGCTAAAACTCCGCATGCATGTCATGTCATTAGAACCAGCATAACAAGAACTGTATAAAGGAAAACAAATTGAAACATATATTAGGAATAACTAAAGAAGAAAAATTGGATTCCACCAAAAAAGAAGAATAGAAAGGGTTTGATCATCAAACAAGCAGAAGTGAAATCTGGGTTACAACCCTTTGAATAATCCAGATAACAGAAAGAAAAACAAAGCAAACTACCAAAAATCCTCCCGGGTGGGGAGAGGAGCGGCTTCCCAATTGCTAAGCTTCACATTCGGCCCGACAAAATGCACCTCTTCATCACCAGAACCTTCCCCAATTTCTACCGTGTTCACTTCATCAAATAGACTTTGGACCCTTTTCAAATCAACTCCTCATCAAAGACAACGACAGGCTTTGGAACTGCTGACACCGGACGCTTCACTACCCCTATCTTGACGAAAGTCCTGGAGAGGTGTGGGATAGGCCTAGAGAGCGATCATGCTTTCTTTTCCAACTTTGTAGCCTTCTTCACATCATCCCCTGTAGGCTCGAACCCCAGACCAAATGTACCCAAATTTTCACGTAGACATACTGGTTGCACGATACCTTGCAAAGATGCACCCAGGCCTTTACCCGGCACAAAACCATACTTTAATATCTCATTATCTACCATGAAGATCGAAGGTGATAGCCTCGGCCTTGGAATGCATTTTCCTTCAGGAATCTTTTCGACGGACATTGTTCCGAAAGTTTGATAAACTAAAGGTCCTTTATCATCTCCAGCCTCAACAAATGGAACAGATGAATCTTCATAAAGGGATAAATCCTCCTCACCATGCACAACTATTTCTTGTTTGTCCCACTCAAATTTCACCATTTGATGTAGAGAAGATGGCACTGCCTTAGCCGCATGTATCCAAGGCCTACCCAATAACAAATTATAGGAGTCAACCACGTCTAGCACTTGAAATTTCACACTGAAACCAACTGGCCCTATCACCAATTCAAGCATTATATCTCCAGCAGAATCGTTTCCTTCCCCATCAAAACCTCGAACACATACATTGTTCATGTGGATTCTTTCAGTGCTGATCTTCAACTTTTGCAAAGTGGACCGAGGGCAAATATTTGCACTGGATCCATTATCAACCAACGCCCTGGTGACAAAATAATTTTCGCATTTCACCGTGATATAAAGAGCTCGATTGTGTTTCGTACCCTCTATAAGAAGCTCATCGTCTGCAAAAGTGGTCCTATTTGCTTCGAAGATCCTGCTAGCAATCTTTTCTAATTGATTCACTGTGATCTTATCCGGAACATGTGCCTCGTTCAGAATCTTCATTATGGCACTGTGGTGTTCATCGAATGTATCAACAAAGATAACAGAGAAATATTAGCTGGAGTTTTCCTTAATTGTTCAACAATGGAATAGTCTTGCACTTTCATCTTTCTCAAAAACTCTTCGGCCTCTTCCTCGGTAACCGGTTTCTTCACTGGCATTTGGCTATCCTTGGAGAGCTTGGCCTTCCTCAATTCTTTGGAGGTAAGACATCCCCCGAAATGAGTCGGTCCTCCGATCTCAACAAATTCTTTCTCCACTTCTTTTCCCTTATGTGTCATTACTGCTCATTTGTAGTTCCAGGGGACATCCTCTGTCTCAATCGCTGGCAACTGAGTCACTGAAATAGCAACAGGGGTAATGGGAGACCCTTTCACAACTACAACAGGCTTGCTTGGCATCCCTGGTACCACCAACTTTGGCTTTTTTCGACTTGCCCCGACACCGTTCGAAGACCCTTTTGCAAATATCACACATTTTCTAGATACCTCATCTTGCTCCACAATCTTAGCGGGTTTTTCAATTTCAACGGGAGGCCCGAAATGAGGAGTGCAACAGGATGGATCCGAGGTCTTGAAAGTTGGTTTTGTAGCATAGTATTGGGCATCAGGAACTTTGAACAAGGTTTCACTAGAAGATAGAGGGATGGTGGCATAGGTAGGAGCTGCAAAAATGGGAGTAGTTAATGACGCCGATATGAAGCTCTATTGGCGGGTAGAGCATGAAAAGGCTGGGACAAAGTGCTAGGGTAGTTGTGGCAAGGGGTAAAGCCTAGGGCATGTTGTGGGGAGAGATCAACAGCATTGGGAATCTGGGATTGTGATGGGAGTGGGACGGAAGATTTCAATGTAGTTGGTGGGGAATGAGGGTAGAGGATGCCCACTAATCCAAGTCTGGTACATCTCTATTATGTGGCGTTTCAACATTCGGGCCTCTTCTTTCAACTCAAATTCCGATTCCACAACACCTATGTCCGATCCCTTACTAGTCATGGTTGTCTTGCTGTTTGACCTAGTGTGTACGGATGACTCGCCCAAATACCACAAACTAACCACCCTCATGTGATTAATAACAAGGATAACAAGGAGGAGTAAAACAGAGCCAACATGTTAGCGTTAGGGCATTTATCAGGTAATAATATCACATTGCGTGCAATGCACCTAGCAACAATTAAAGGTTCTAGAATGACTTCGATGGTCACAAGGTCATTTGGCATCATCCCAATTTTGTTCATTTCGATCATCTCTTTTCTAGCACTTCTTGGCTTGCCCATTTTCCTTCCTTTTTTTCCTTCTAATTATCATTCTTTTCTTTCCTCTCATTTCTCACATCCCATAATTTTACCTCTTTTTTTCCTTCCTTTTTTTTCTTTTTTTTCTTTTTATTTTAATTTTTTAAAAAAAAATAATTCGATCGAACCCTAAGGTTGCCTACGTATCATGATGCCGTATGAATCAAATCTTCGCGTAGTTCGGCAAAAGTAACTAAAAAAATAAAAATCTTTTTGGATTATTCATTTACAACTTTTTCAATTTTCAAATATAAAACAGGAAATACGATAACGGAAGAATTGACAAACTCAACTATACTACGACAAACTCTGACACTAACTAAAAGAATCAGTACTGCTGAACATGACTATAAAGTACAAAACAACATAAAACAAATCAGACTCAAAACATAAAAAGTCTCCTTTAGCCAGCTCTTGAACACAGCGATCCTGACTGGATGGTCCTGGGGTGTCTACCATGCTCAAACTCCGATAAGTAGATCCAAACCTGTATAAGAAAACTAAAACCAAGTAAAGTTAAGGATTTAGAACACTATGTGAGACAATAACACTCCCTATTGGACACATGCAAGACATGATCGAGGCTATTTTTGAAAAATAGCTTATGTGGCCAAAAAGGTAGCTAGAAGTGCAAACTCAACAAAGGTGACCACTAAGACATGATTGAAACACTTTTGCGAAAATAGCCTTATTTTGCAAAACGGCCTATGTGGCCAGAAGCGGCTAGACATGCAAATTTGACAAGGACGGACCTTGAAGTAAAGAGACACCTAATTGTGGATTCAGACTCTCCAGACAGTTAAACAAACCACTTTTGTGAAAATAGCCCTATTTTGCAAAACGACCGACGTGGCCAAAAGTGGCTAGAGATGCATGATTTGGCTACGACCCTCGAAGCCAAGAACCTAAAACTTACTAGGAAGATCGGACCCTATATGGGCTGCCTACGTATCACGCCCCGAAAGACGAGAATCAGGTATGCGTAGTTCCGGTAGATTGGATACAGACGAGAAATAAAAAAACAACTAACATATAGAAATTCCTTTTTTTTATCTTTTCCTTGAAAATGATGAAACATGTAAAATCTTTTGAATTTTCTTTTTCCTCTTTTTTTTTTATTTCTTTTTTTTTGGAAAATGATGGGAAAGTGCAAAATCTTTTTTTTTTTGGATTTTTCATGTTTTTTTTTTGTCTTTTTCTTAAAAAAATGTGAAAGAAAAACATAACTGGGCCACCACCAAAGGATGTGGTGTAGTGGATGCGACTGCTCCTCCCTTAACCAGAGGTCTCGATTTCGAGCCCTGGGTATGGAAAAATCCTTGGTAGGGAGCGCTTCCCCCCGAAAGGGGCCCTACGCGGTACGAATCCGGATATAGTCGGGCTCCAATGCGGGTATCGGACACCGGGTGGAAACCCAAAAAAAAAAAGCATAACTGGGCCCTCTTGTTTTGTTCTCAAACTTCGCCCTCTTTTCTTTTTCTCATTTACCCTCAAACCTCATTGGTCTGCCAAATGACCCCTTTTACCCTTGAAGATTGCAACATGTAGCACATTAGGATGCATCAGGATGGTCTTTTATTTTTGGGTATACCTGTCCTAGACGGACCCAACCCCTGTGTTGAGTCCCCTAAGTCAAATGCACGTGATGCAACAAACGTTCCTACTAGGGATCCGGCATGAGGCTATGTTATTCTAGGTTTAAAAACCTGGGTTTATTTGTTCTAGACCTGGCTTACCCGAGCGGACAGCTCGAGCCGAGGGGGGGCAGCATACCGGGAATACAGAAGCTTCACCGGCTTTGCAACTTGTCCGAACCTCGTTCTAAAATTGGAGTATGACTCTAACAGAAGAGAAGTCACATGAAGTGCACACTTCCCAGATGATTTAGAAGACTCAGAGAGAGGAGGGTTTCATAACAATTTATATACAGTCCAAACAATATCAAAGCGGTAAAAAGCGGCAATTAGCACATTAGGCTCAAACATATAAAAATCAGATAATAAAAGCCAAATCATAACAGCTACTCTCAGCTCGAATTCTGAACCTTGAACCAGAGATTCTGGGTTCTTGTCCCCTGCGGAGTCGCCAGAGCTGTCACACCTCCTTTTACCTACCCCCGGAAGGGTATAAGGGAGTTTTCCCAATTTAAGTGACAATCAAAACAAGATTATTTATTTAAAATTCAGAGTCGTCACTTGGGATAATTTATGGTGTCCCAAGTCACCTGTTTTAATCCCGAATCGAGGAAAGATTGACTCTATTTTACAGTCCGCGAACACAGAAATCCGGGTAAGGAATTCTGTTAACCCGGGAGAAGGTGTTAGGCATTCCCGAGTTCCGTGGTTCTAGCGCAGTCGCTCAACTATTATTATTGCCCTATTTATCTGATTTTAAAGCACTTTTAAACCTATGTGCATTTTTAACTTTTGAACCGCTTTTATTTATTTAAGGAAATTTCAAGGTTATTTAAAACACCTCGCAAGCCACGCTATATGAAGTGCACCCGTGAGTCACGATACGTTCTATTTAACCTTGTTGGAAATTAGAACCGCGTAAAATGCACCCCCGGATTTTAGTAATAGCTCTGATAATTATAATTAGCGTGCCTAAAGCAAACTACGAAGTTCATTTTTAATATCTAAATTATAACATGTGTGAGGGCCATAGATGATTTAATTTTGCTTATGGCACACCTCAAGTCTATTTCTTCAAATGATTTCTTAGACTAGTCTTATGAGGGCCATGAATTATATGTTTCATTGATATGGCACACCTCACTCTAACTAAAGAAATCATACTTAATTAAAAGGACTAAGGCAGTTTTGAGTTTATCCAAATTAACTCTATCTTCATCATTGTATGCAGCCTATTCAAAGTATTACATGTTGGCCTAACATTTTGGGGAAAAACCGAATTCCAGACTTGAAACAGCAAAGCGATGTTTAAAAGGAAATTGGGCTCAAAAGGAAAGCCCAACGAAAATGCTTCAGTATGTCAAATGTCCTTGTCTGGGCCTGATTCAATATTCTCGAAGAAGAAACCTTGGCCAAGATGTGCCAAGAGTTAAGGCCCCACATGAGGTCATAAACAATCATTACTTACACGAGATAATGTCACACACTATTCAACCATATATAGTAAACCTTGAATCATTACTAACACTAATGCTACGACATGAAACAGTCCATTAAACCATTTATCAATCCTACTGATGCACACGCGACTTGTTCCATTGAATTAAAAACCCAAGAGGCATGTACATATTGAACATTGTATTTTGAACATGCTAAGTCCTAAATTCACATACTCCACAATAGTAAGCTTTAAGCATGGCAATAGAATTGTTAATTTCTACACCACATTAGCAACAGACTTGTTTGGGCTTAACATTTGCTGACTTGACCAACTAGTGGTCAAATCCACAACTGTAGCCAACATTCAAAGGTGAAAACCTTCAGAACCCCTAAACAGATATCGTTTGAGCAAAATTTATTGATTCCCCAAGAACATACATCGCACAAGCATATCAAAGCTAATTCAAACATTGGTTTCAGCACATGATGCTAGTGAATCAAATAGCAGTATGTCATGTCATTAGACTCCTAATAATGAACCAGAAATTCATTTGAATACACTTGAAGCTACCGAAATAAATGGAGAGTCCAACTTTATGATTACAAACAGCTACATAACATTCACTGAAATTATACCAAGTTCAGTTAAAACTATAAACAAACTAATTGATAAACATCAAGCCATGACAAGACTACTAAGATAAAACTTTAAAATGAGGCTGAGATTTAGACATTGGAACACTATCTTTCATTCAATACTCAACATTTTCACTCCAAGGATTCGAAAGTGTACCTGGATACAACCAAAAATCAATCAGTAATTCAGCAAGGAACTAACAACCACAACAGATCTTAACACAGCAACAAATAGCAGCCTATCAGGCAGCTTCTCATGTTTTGAACCCAGAAGAAAGGAGCAATTCAATATAGCTTTCTAAAAAAACCAAGAAATGAAAACACCAACTTCAATGGAACAGTGCTGGTGAATTTTTTTTTGTATTTTCTTTCTGATTTTTAAACTCTCTCAATGCTTGTATTTCTTCAGCCGTTTTTGAACTTTCAGTGTCTAAAAAATCCCCCTTCATAATGAAGGAAGCAACCTTATATAGAAAGTCCTAGGGCAACAGAAATGATTTCAGCCTTACCCCTTCCCCACTTTTCATTTTTTCACTTTAGACGCTGATTTTCTATCCTGTTTGTAAAACTACCCAATCCCCTCTTTCCTGGAAGCTTCCCAATCAGTTAATAAAGATTCCCCTTATTAAATTCCCTAAACTACCCTTTAGTCCTCGGTTATTTACTTTCAAGAACCAAACATGGGTTAGATTACACCAAACCCCAAACCTAAACCATGGGCTTGACAACCAACATTGACCCTTCCCCTCTTTGGGCTTCTAACCTACGAAGCCCAATATCTTAATTCGAAACCAAAAACCCACGAGAAAAATAGGCCAACGGAGTTATCAGAACTTCTGAAATCATAATTCCAAAGAAACAAAAACAAAGGGAGACTTGAGCAAATCAGACCACGAAATCAAATGAGCTAACAACATGCTGACTAAAATGACTTAACTTAACATGCACACAGAAACGATAAAACAGAAAATAAGAAAGAAAAGAAAGAATCAGAAGGGGACGAGGATGAGAATAAAGCGAAAAAGAGAAATGAACGGATATACCTAACTAGGCAGACGGACAGGTCTTGACAAACCTCAGGCAGACTTCGATTTGAACCAAAATTGGCATCAATCGCGTGTTCTCATCGAGAACAGACGAACAATACCAATTTCAGCCCTAATTGTTCTTGGAAGCTCGAAGACTTGGGGGATTTTTCTTTTTCTTCTTTTTTTTAGATCCGAAACTGGTGCGATTTGGTGAGGATTTGAAGAGATGTGGTGGTGGATTGGGAATCAGGTGTGGGTGGTGGTTGTCTGGTAAAGATTTGGGGTCGATTGGACTCCGCCGCCGGCCGATGGAGGCTTGGGAACCTCAGGGCGGCGCTAGGGTTTAGGGTTAGAGATGAGAGAGATTGAGGAGATGAAGTGATTTGGTCTGAGGTTATTCAGACAATTATAAACGAAAAGGGGGAGACTCTCTCGTCCGCTGGATGAACCAAGATGAAGGGCCAGGATCTATTTTTAAACCCCTGAACTCAAAACGACGTAGTTTTGGTTTCATACTACGTCGTTTGAGTTGTCTAAATGACTCAATGATTAGACCGGGTGGGAATCAATATTTGGGCCTGGATTGGGAAAAATTTGAGCGGGTCTTCAATTAAAATGGCCCAATTTCACAAAACAAATCTTTTTTCCAATTCCTTCTTTTATTTTCTAATTTTTTCCTTTTCTTTTAATTAAAATCCTACAAAATAAAAATCCTATATTATCCAAAATAGTGAAATTAAACTAATCTAATTATAAAAATTATAAACAATACTTAATTCTAAATTAAAAGAGAAAATCCATAAGCTAAAAATTAAAAGACAAAAAATGTAAAATCGAGCTATTTTTTTTTGTGATTTTCAAATTATTATAAAATAAATAATTAATGATTAATTCAAAAAATGTAAAACAAAATCCTAAATGCAATGCATGATGTTTTGGTATACTTTCATGATTTAAATAAAAATTAAACATGCATAGAAAAATGCAAATAATTAAGAAATTCTACAAAAATTCCTAAAAGGGCAAATAATTAAAAGAAAAAATCTATTTCCTTGGGATTCTGCAGGAGTATTTCATATAGGGCAAAAATCACGTGCTCACAGCTGTCCCTCTTTGCTCGGAAACACGAAGAGTTTTCGCGCAAAGATAAAGTGAGCGGATACGAGCGATTTTTGCCCGTTTGAATATTCCGTGGGAAGCATTTTTGGAAGATTTAATCGCACCTTGCTTCCGAGGTTGCCTACATATCCTTGGCTATAAAGGATTAGGTCAGCGTAGTTCGGGAAGTTTCGGTAGCTGGGACTACCAGGAAGCTGTAATTTCACTATTGTTGCTGCTGCTACTGCTTGCTGAACTCCTTATTACACCAAGACAAAATAAAAGAAGCTAGACTAAACTATGATCTATGAATTACAAGAACCCTATCTACATTTCTTCAAACTTGATCTTGCAGTTTCTGCCGCTCTGTTGACTTGTACTCTCTAGGTGAGCTTCCTTTGTTGCTGACTTGAATTGTATTCTGAGGTGCTTTCCCTTTGTTCTCCAGGTGGACACCTGATTGCTGAAATTAAACCGTCTTCCTTTGAACATTACTGCTTTCCCTTTGTTCTTCAGGTGGGTACCTGATTACCAACATTAGAATTATCTTCCTTTCCTCCGAAACTTGACTTGTTTTCCCTTTGTTTTCTAGGTGGGCGCCTGGTTGCTCAACTTGAATTTTCTTTCTTTGAACATTGCTTTTTTCCCTTTGTTCTTCAGGTAGGCGCCTGATTACCAACATTTGAATTATCTTCCTTTCCTTCGAAACTTGACTTGTTTTCCCTTTGTTTTCCAGGTGGGCGCCTGATTGCTGAACTTGAATTGCATTCCTTTCCTCTGAAACTTGAATTGTTTTCCCTTTGTTCTCCAAGCGGGTGCCTGATTACCAACATTTGCACTGTTTTTCCTTGAGACTTGAACTGTTTCCCTTTGTTCTCCAGGTGGGCGCCTGATTTCCAAAACTTGAACTGTTTTCCCTTTGTTCTC
>NW_017678562.1:15649-21153 GCF_001879085.1 Nicotiana attenuata
TTTCCCTTTGTTCTCCAGGTGGGCGCCTGATTTCCAAAACTTGAACTGCTTTCCCTTTGTTCTCCAGGTGGGCGCCTGATTACCAACACATGGCTTTCCATTTGTTCTCCAGGTGGGCGCCTGATTTCCAACACTTGAATGGCTTTCCCTTTGTTCTCCAGGTGGGCGTCTGATTACTAATATTTGAATTGTTTTCCCTTTGTTCTCCAGGTGGGCGCCTGATTACCAACACTTGAATTGCTTTCCCTTTGTTCTCCAGGTGGGCGCCTGATTACCAACACTTGAATTGTTTTCCCTTTATTCTCCAGGTGGGCGCCTGATTACCAACCCTTGAATGGCTTTCCCTTTGTTCTCCAGGTGGGCGCCTGATTTCCAACACTTGAATGTCTTTCCCTTTGTTCTCCAGGTGGGCACCTGATTTCAAACACTTGAACTGTTTTCCCTTTATTCTCCAGGTGGGCGCCTGATTTCCAACACTTGAACTGCTTTCCCTTTGTTCTCCAGGTGGGCGCCTGATTTCCAAAACTTGAACCGCTTTCCCTTTGTTCTCCAGGTGGGTGCCTGATTTCCAAAACTTGAACTACTTTCCCTTTGTTTTCCAGGTGGGCGCCTGATTTCCAAAATTGAACTGCCTCCTCTGAAACTGCTACTTTCCCTTTGTTCTTCAGGTGGGTGCCTGATTGCCGAACTCAGATCGTCCTCTTCTTAAAACTACTTTTCTTTGAACTGTCTTCCCTTATTTCTCCAAGTGGGTGACTGATTGCTTGGGCTTGAATTGCTTTCCATTCTTTAAGCTCGTGTTGTCTTTCCTGGTTCTTCGGGTGGGCACCTGATTTCAACAAAACAGACAGACAAAAGAAATTTTTTTGTCCGGTACATGCTTTCCCCACGGAGGATTCCTCGGAATAAATGAAATTTCCTGCCCCTATTTTAATCAAAGAAAAATCTTGTCAGTTTAAAAATGTGGTGGTTAGCTTGCGGCATTCTTGCTGGGGGTGGCCCTTCCGCTGCTGTGCTTTGCTTTGACTGGCTGCCTTGAACTAGACAAGAATTGTTTGACTTTCTAACTGACTCTCAACCGCAGGACCCTGAATGACTCAATTGTTCTACACCCAAACCGTTGTTTTTACATTTGTGACCCTTTTATCTGAACCAAACCATTCAACCAATGGAACTTTCACTGACACCTTATTTCCCACTTTACATCATGCTATCTCTGGTACATTCTGGCCGCACTTTGCTTCGTGCAATTGGGAAGTTGGTAGTAAGCTTTAAAATCCCTTCTTACTTGCTTAAACAAGGCCGACATTGGACAAGCCTTAGAGAAATAAACCCAAAAGAAATGAAATGCAATGACTTTGAGAGTTAGGAATAAAGAAGAAAATCCAAAACTGAATGACTGTTTGAGCGAGAAAAAGAAAAGAGACTTATCTGAGTGGAACAGCCGGTACCAATGATCATGACATGCACTTCGGATTAATCAGCCCAGCCTATTCCACCAATCACCTTTCAGTTGCCACACTTTATGCCCCAGGATCTCCATAACCCAATTTCTTCGCCAAATCACTGACCTTGTTCGGCTTGCGATGCCCTGAAGGGTTTTCACCAACAAACCTCTCTCATTTGTTCATCTCTCAACTCACTGTTGCCTTACGGTGCCCGTGAGGGTTTTCACCAATAATACTCTCTCATTTTAATTTCTCTCATCTTTCGTTGCTCTACGGTGCCCGTGAGGGTTTTCACCAATAAGACTCTCTCATTTTCATTTTTTCTGCTTAGACCGGAGTGTTGCCCCTGATATGAATCACCTCACTTGCTTGACTTGGCATCTCTCGCAGACTGATCGGAAGGTCTTTCTTTGGACCGTAATGTGGGCTTTTGGATAGGGTTAAAAAGAAAGGATATCAAAAGGCTCAAAACAACTCAAATGGGTTCAAAATTACAACTTTGGAATCAAATCTCTTACAACAACCACAACTTCTGCCCCAGTTTCTTTGCTTGGGGACTTTTGGATTTTTATTTTGATGGAACTGAACCGTGAGGCTGCCTACATATCCTTAAAAGGAATCAGGTCAAACGTAGTTCATGACATAGGAATTGCTTTGTTTTTGTCACCTTTCTCTTCTTCTTTTTTTCTTTTCTTCTTTTTCTCTTTTCCTTTTCCATTCTTTTCTTCTCTCTCTTTTTTTTCATTCCTTTCTTTCTCTTTTTCTCTTCTTTTTCCTCTCTTGTACTTCTAAACTTTGCTTCTGATTCCAAAGGAGGGGTATGAAAGAAAATAAAAGGCTCAAAAAGTGGTAACAAAGGATAAAGTGTTTAGATAGCATAATAAAATGCATTCATCATTTCAATCTTAAAAACATGCCAAGTACAAACAACACAATTTAAACCAGAGAAATAATACATAATATCTTTTGACTGCATCAGAATTGATAGCCATTTCTACGCATTTGTCTTCTATATCTGTTAAATACAAAGCACCATCGGGCAACATTCTCGTTACAATGAACGGCTCCTGCCAGTTTGGGGAAAACTTGCCTTTAGCCCCAGCTTGACGTGGAAGAATGCATTTTAACACTGACCGATCTACCTCAAACTGTTTGCGAGACATTTCTCTGTTGTATGGTCTTATCAACCTCTTGATTTCACAGACTAACTGCCTCAGTTTCACTTAATTCAACTTCAGGTTATCTCAACATGCGTGAATCTTTATTTGTTTCCTCAAATGCATCTTTTATCATATTCAAAACTATGTTTCATTATTCCATGATTAGATTGGCTTTTAAGATCAGGCTAAAACTCCGCATGCATGTCATGTCATTAGAACCAGCATAACAAGAACTGTATAAAGGAAAACAAATTGAAACATATATTAGGAATAACTAAAGAAGAAAAATTGGATTCCACCAAAAAAGAAGAATAGAAAGGGTTTGATCATCAAACAAGCAGAAGTGAAATCTGGGTTACAACCCTTTGAATAATCCAGATAACAGAAAGAAAAACAAAGCAAACTACCAAAAATCCTCCCGGGTGGGGAGAGGAGCGGCTTCCCAATTGCTAAGCTTCACATTCGGCCCGACAAAATGCACCTCTTCATCACCAGAACCTTCCCCAATTTCTACCGTGTTCACTTCATCAAATAGACTTTGGACCCTTTTCAAATCAACTCCTCATCAAAGACAACGACAGGCTTTGGAACTGCTGACACCGGACGCTTCACTACCCCTATCTTGACGAAAGTCCTGGAGAGGTGTGGGATAGGCCTAGAGAGCGATCATGCTTTCTTTTCCAACTTTGTAGCCTTCTTCACATCATCCCCTGTAGGCTCGAACCCCAGACCAAATGTACCCAAATTTTCACGTAGACATACTGGTTGCACGATACCTTGCAAAGATGCACCCAGGCCTTTACCCGGCACAAAACCATACTTTAATATCTCATTATCTACCATGAAGATCGAAGGTGATAGCCTCGGCCTTGGAATGCATTTTCCTTCAGGAATCTTTTCGACGGACATTGTTCCGAAAGTTTGATAAACTAAAGGTCCTTTATCATCTCCAGCCTCAATAAATGGAACAGATGAATCTTCATAAAGGGATAAATCCTCCTCACCATGCACAACTATTTCTTGTTTGTCCCACTCAAATTTCACCATTTGATGTAGAGAAGATGGCACTGCCTTAGCCGCATGTATCCAAGGCCTACCCAATAACAAATTATAGGAGTCAACCACGTCTAGCACTTGAAATTTCACACTGAAACCAACTGGCCCTACCACCAATTCAAGCATTATATCTCCAGCAGAATCTTTTCCTTCCCCATCAAAACCTCGAACACATACACTGTTCATGTGGATTCTTTCAGTGCCGATCTTCAACTTTTGCAAAGTGGACAGAGGGCAAATATTTGCACTGGATCCATTATCAACCAACGCCCTGGTGACAAAATAATTTTCGCATTTCACCATGATATAAAGAGCTCGATTGTGTTTCGTACCCTCTATAGGAAGCTCATCGTCTGCAAAAGTGGTCCTATTTGCTTCGAAGATCCTGCTAGCAATCTTTTCTAATTGATTCACTGTGATCTTATCAGGAACATGTGCCTCGTTCAGAATCTTCATTATGGCCCTGTGGTGTTCATCCGAATGTATCAACAAAGATAACAGAGAAATATTAGCTGGAGTTTTCCTTAATTGTTCAACAATGGAATAGTCTTGCACTTTCATCTTTCTCAAAAACTCTTCGGCCTCTTCCTTGGTAACGGGTTTCTTCACTGGCATTTGGTTATCCTTGGAGAGCTTGGCCTTCCTCAATTCTTCGGAGGTAAGACATCCCCCGAAATGAGTCGGTCCTCCGATCTCAACAAATTCTTTCTCCACTTCTTTTCCCTTGTGTGTCATTATTGCTCGTTTGTAGTTCCACGGGACATCCTCTGTCTCAATCGCTGGCAACTGAGTCACTGAAATAGCAACAGGGGTAATGGGAGACCCTTTCACAACTACAACAGGCTTGCTTGGCATCCCTGGTACCACCAACTTTGGCTTTTTTCGACTTGCCCCGACACCGTTCGAAGACCCTTTTGCAAACATCACACGTTTTCTAGATACCTCATCTTGCTCCACAATCTTAGCGGGTTTTTCAATTTCAACGGGAGGCCCGAAATGAGGAGTGCAACAGTATGGATCCGAGGTCTTGAAAGTTGGTTTTGTAGCATAGTATTGGGCATCAGGAACTTTGAACAAGGTTTCACTAGAAGATAGAGGGATAGTGGCATGGGGAGGAGCTGCAAAAACGGGAGTAGCTAATGACGCGCGATATGAAGTTGTATTGGCAGGTGGAGCATGAAAAGGCTGGGACAAAGTGCCAGGGTAGTTGTGGCAAGTGGTAAAGCCTGGGGCATGTTGTGGGGAGAGATCAATAGCATTGGGAATCTGGGATTGTGATGGGAGTGGGACGGAAGCACGAATTTCAATGTAGTTGGTGGGGAATGAGGGTAGAGGATGCCCACTAATCCAAGCCTGTTACATCTCTATTATCTGGCGTTTCAACCTTCGGGCCTCTTCTTTCAACTCAAATTCCGATTCTACAACACCTATGTCCGATCCCTTACTAGTCATGGTTGTCTTGCTGTTTGACCTAGTGTGTACGGATGACTCGCCCAAATACCACAAACTAACCACCTTCCTGTGATTAATAACAAGGATAACAAGGAGGAGCACAACAGAGCAACCATGTTAGCGTTAGGGCATTTATCAAGTAATAATATCACATTGCGTACAATGCACGTAGCAACAATTAACGGTTCTAGAATGACTTCGATGGTCACAAGGTCATTTGGCATCATCCCAATTTTGTTCATTTCGATCATCTCTTTTCTAGCACTTCTTGGCTTGCCCATTTTCCTTCCTTTTTTTCCTTCTAATTATCATTCTTTTCTTTCCTCTCATTTCTCACATCCCATAATTTTACCTCTTTTTTCCTTCCTTTTTTTCTTTTTTTCTTTTT
>NW_017678563.1:6466-7513 GCF_001879085.1 Nicotiana attenuata
TATATTATTACTAGATGTATTGAAATTTTCTCATTATTTTTCTATTTTTATAATAATTTTCATTATTTTTTACTATATTATTAGTATTTTTCGTTTTTAATAAAATATTTCAAAAAAAATNATTATTTTTTGTAAAAAATATCATTTACAATGTTTAAAAGTAAATAGTGAATATATTAGCTAAGTTGTACCTTGGTTTGTGCTATTTGGTGTTGTACAACTCCATTATGATTCTCTGGCCAAAACATGTCTACTCCTGAAACTTGAGTTTTTTTTTAAGTATATAAGGGGGGTAGAGGTGTTGAAAGGCACCTCAGGTGCTTGCTGCCAGGCAGAGGCGGGCATGCATGGGGGACACTGGCATGGGGCGTGGGCATTGGGGGCATGCACGGCTTGTCCGTGCTACGTCCCCGAAGTTCACAAACCGCGTCGACAAGTACTCGTGTGGGCTCGTAGTATGCCTGGTGGTGACACCGCTCGTGGCAAACATTGGCTTTTGGCAACGAATGGCGGAGCATCGTGCAAGTAGCGCCGCAAGGTGCCGTGCGCATGGGGCGAAGCTTCGTAAGTGTCGATTGCCATTGGATGTTGCGGGCAAAATCGGGAGGCGTAGCGGCTGATGGCTTTTAGCAACAGAACGGCAAAGCATCGTGCAAGTAGCCCCGCAAGGTGCCATGCGCATGGGGCGAAGCTTAGTAAGTTGCCGATTGCCACCGGTTGTTGCGGGTTGTGTCTGGCACCGCTCGTGGCAGCTGATGGCTTTTGACAACGAACGGCGGAGCGTCGTGCAAGTAGCGCTGCAAGGTGCCGTGCGCATGGGGCGAAGCTCAGTACGTGTCGAATGCCATCGGTTGTTGCGGGCAACATCGGGAGGCGACATCGCTCGTGGCGGCTGATGGCTTTTTGCAACAGAACGGCAAAGCATCGTGCAAGTAGCGCCGCAAGGCGCCATGCGCATGGGGCGAAGCTTAGTAAGTTGCCGATTGCCATCGGTTGTTGCAGGTTGTGTCTGGCACCGCTCGTGGCAGCTGATGGCTTTTGACAACG
>NW_017678563.1:18508-21139 GCF_001879085.1 Nicotiana attenuata
GTGACCTAACTCCATTAAAAGGAAATACAGACTCAAAAGGTAAACTCTAGCAGACTCAAAGACAATTATGAATACATCAAAGCTCCTGGTCCCCGCGGGACATCGTTCGGTCTCGCCGCGGGCCTATATGCAAGTTCCCTTTATTTTGAATCGTGCTCATCCTCAAATTTATTAAGGTGATTTTAATCACTTATTTTGACCTAAAAGGACAAAAAATGACACTATTTTTGTTCAAATTTCCAATTTTAAAACAAACGGCTGGTATTGCGGATACGGCCTTTCAGCACTTCGTAAAGAAGATTTTAAGGCTGTGCCTGCTAACCGTTAAAATGACTCAAGATGGCCGTTTTTGCACAAACAGCCTTCCGGCGCCCGTTTGGGGACATTCGGCTATTTTGGCAAAACGGCATCACCTGATTTATTTATGACAAAAATAAAATTGACATTTTTTGGCTATTTTTGCAAAAGGGGTGGTTGGACCCGATGAGGGTTGCCTACGTATCTCACATCCGGTGAGAATCAAACCTGCGTAGTTCGGGAAAATAAACCTAATTATTTTGATAACATCCATAATTTGAAAAATAACTTTTTTTTTTGTTTTAAGCAAGACTCTTTTTATATTTTCTTTTTAGTGGCAAATAAAATGAACTAATTTGAAAATAAAACTCTTTTGTTTTTCTTTTCCATTGGCAAACAAAAACTACTTTTTTTCTCAAAAATCCAGCAGCATTTCGACACTACTTGGCCATTGGTTTTTTTTTTCTAGCATAGGTAATTAACTCTTCACACTGCTATTTCTCTTTTCTCTCTCTCTTTTTTTTTCAATATTGCCCAAATATTCAAAGCCGGTCAGCATGCGAGTCCAAAACAGATAAATGCACAAGTAGGATGCATCAGGATGGTCCATTATTCTGGGTACACCTGTCCTAGACGGACCCAACCCCTGTGTTGAGTCCCCTAAGTCAAAATGCACGTGATGCAGATAAGCGCTCCTACTAGGGATCCGGCATGAAGTCAAGTTCTTCTATGTTCAAAACCTGGGTATGTGTTCTAGACTGTGTACCCGAGCGGACAACTCGAGTCGAGGAGGGGGCTACGTACCGGGAACCAAAAGGCCATCCGGCTTAGTAACTTGTCCGTCCTCTTTCTTATTTCAGGGTATTGACACTAACAGAATAGGGAGTCTCAACCAGTAAGCACATCCCCGGAGGTGAGAAGAGAAAGGTTTCGGCACAGTTTATATACAGTTCAGATAATGTCAAAGCGGTAAAAAATAACATTTTGCACATTTAGCATGAAACATGTAGGAAAATCAGATAAAGTCAAATACAACAATATATCTAAGCTCGAATTCTGGTCTGCGAAACCAGAGATTCTGGGTTCGGTCCCCAGCAGAGTCGCCAGAGCTGTCACACCTCCTTTTTCCACTCCCGCGGAAGAGGGTATGATAAAGGGAGTTATTTCCAACTTGAAGTGACAATCGGAACGGGATTTATTATTAAGATTCAGAGTCGCCACTTGGGAGATTTATGGTGTCCCAAGTCACCGATTGAATCCTGATCCGAGGAAATTATGACTCTGTTAACGGTCCGCGAACCAGAAATCCGAGTAAGGGATTCTGTTAACCCGGGAGAAGGTGTTAGGCATTCCCGGGTTCCGTGGTTCTAGCACGGTCGCTCAACTGTTGTATTTGATTTTATCTGATTTCGAAACATGTTATGTCCCATGTGCTTTTACTAGTAAACCGCGTTCATTTTTATTTTTAAGAATTGCAACGCTGTGAAAATGCATCTCGAACCACGTCGCACCAGTGCACCCGTGATTGTTAACACACTTTGACTACGTTGAGATTTGGATTTGGGTCACATAAATGTGCACCCGAATTCAGGAAAGTGATATTATTAAAGTACGCACCTAAAGCCACTACGCGTTTTTTATTGTTTTGGGGAAGGTCGTGAAATTCGCTAAACGACCTATCCCGAAGTCTAAATATTTAACTTAAGCATTTGTCAAGGGACCCACGATTTATTTACTTAGCGACCTTGAGAAACTTGAGAAACACTATTAAATATTCTACTAACAAGAGAAGGCCCCAATCAATTAGTATGTCCATGTATTATGGCCAAGATACTCACATAGGTGTTGAACTAAAACAAAATACCCCAGGGACGTTCGAGTTTGTGGGCCTTAAAGCAGGCCCTTACGAGAAATCAGGCCTTAAAACAGACCTTAAATTTTCAATAAACAGTTGCTGTCCAGACATGGGCCTTGTAGTAAGCCCAATAAGGAGACATTACCAATCGCAAAATCAGCCCAGCCTGGAGACAAGCCCGACCTAATATCCTTGTCACAGTTGGGCTGTTTGTTTGGCCCAGACTTGTAGATAATCGCAGGTCTTTGGTATTTCTAATGCGTGGATCCTATTAAGGTATTTGCCGAATTAAACTAACAGATTCCAAAGAGCTAATTTGACACTTATCATTGGCCGGTTTTAACATACTATTTCGAACTCTATTGGCCTACCAACATGAATCATTTCGAAAGGCTACAACCAAATAACATGAACGTTCATAGTTCTTACAGTTCATACAAATTTCAGCTCAAATTAAACCGTCCAATCATGTCATTAAC
>NW_017678564.1:0-1742 GCF_001879085.1 Nicotiana attenuata
TAGGACATGCCAGCATGCATTTGATTGAAAAATTATCCAAGCATGATTTAGTATTGGCTTACCTAAACTGAATTTCTCTAGAACTCATATTTGTGATGCATATCAGATGGGTAAGCAAAACTGAAAACTCTTTCAAAAACAAAGACATAGTGTCTACTTCAAAACCATTGCAATTACTTCATATGGACTTATCGCAAAGCACAAAACTGGTCAGCCTCGAAGAACCGCTATGCGAACGCGGCCCTAGGCTCACGATCATGAAACACTTCTACACAGATCAACGCGAACATAGATGCTCCTGCACAAACACGAAGAAAAAACCATGAAGACCTACCTAGCCTAGTTCTAACTACGCGAACACGAAGCTGCCTGTGTGAACACGAACTATAACCAATCTAAACCTTCGCGAACGCGTTCCGTCTGTCGTGTCCACGATGAGTAGACGATAAGTGAACCAAAACACACTTTGCGATCGCGACTGGACCTTCACGATTGCAAAGAACACCAGAGGCATCAGATAACAGTAGAAGACCAACAATGCATGGAACTTCGAAATGGTTTGCAATCAATTCGAAACACAACCGAGCCCTTCGGGACCCCACCTGAACCTTCCAACAAGTCCCAAATCATTACACAGGCATACTCGAGGCCTCAAACCACATATAACAATATCAAAACCACGAATCGCACCTCAAATCAAACTTAATGAATTTTTTAACTTTCAACTTCTAAAATACGTGTCGCACCAATACTAAACCAACTCAAAATGACCTCAAATTTTGCACATAAAATCCAAATGACATAACAAACCTATTCCAACTCCTGGAACCACAATCTGAACCCGATATCATCCAA
The DNA here is from genome assembly GCF_001879085.1 of Nicotiana attenuata. Classification (NCBI taxonomy): domain Eukaryota; kingdom Viridiplantae; phylum Streptophyta; class Magnoliopsida; order Solanales; family Solanaceae; genus Nicotiana; species Nicotiana attenuata. Next base: position 856 of record NW_017678564.1, read on the forward strand.
GTCAACTCCTGGTCAATCTTATAAATATTCCAAACCATCAAATTGCCATCTTTCGCCAATTATAGCCAAAACCTTCTAGAAGCCTCCATATGTAAATCCGGCCACACTCCCAAGTCCAAAATCACCATCCGGACCTAATAGAACCATCAAAACTCTGATCCGAGGTCAAATACACAAAAGTCAAACTTGGTCAACTCTTCCAACTTAAAGCTTCTTAATGAAAACCATTCTTCCAAACCAAATCTGAATCAGCCGAAAACCAAAACCGACGATACACATAAGTCATAATACATTATATGAATCTACTCATGATCTCGAACCACCAAAATGATGAAAATGCTCAAAATGGTCGGTCGGGTCGTTACAGAAAAAGTCCCAAATATAAAAGAAAAAATTACACATTGTCTCACCTTGTTTTCTCGCGAAAGCGGGTTTTGACATGTGAAAACTCTTTCAAATGTGTACTAAAAGAGAAGAGTCTCCACCTAATAATTTTTAGGTGGCTTAGGGCATCTATCTGCAAATAACTTTGTTTTAGCTGGTCGTTTGACCAAAGATCAGGTAAGGGCTCAAACTACTTCAAAGAGAAGGGGTTAGGCACTCTTTGAGGTTCACAATTGTGGTTCCCGGCCGAATCTTATACTTTGTTTATTATTGAATTACTATTACCCTATATGATCATATAAATTAGAGCAAGGAGTCCGAATATATAATTACAAGATGAAAAAGCATTTAAAGAGATTGCACATATGAAAGAAGTGGGTTATACATTAATAAAGTGATTTAAACAATCTTTTGAGGTTTACAAGATATAACCTAGTTTGATCTAAGTTCAAACATGCGTACAAATAGTAACCATTTGTGTGTGTGTGTGGGAGGGGGAGGGG
>NW_017678564.1:2949-5779 GCF_001879085.1 Nicotiana attenuata
AAGCGGCCAAGGTCAGGCTGGAATTAGATGAAGAGCAGATGAACAAATTCTTCGTCAGGGCATAGGACCCGCAATATTATGAGAGGCTGATAGTGATTGAAAATCACAAATTTTTCGACATCATCAAGCTTGAGGAAAAAATTGAAGAAGGTATCAAGAGCGGAATGGTCACTAATTTTGAGGCACTGCAAGCCACCAACAAAGCACTGCAGTCCGGTGGCATATCCAAGAAGAAAGACGTAGGAGCTGTAATGGTTGCACAGGGACCCAAATCTCCACTGACATATTGAACCTCTCCACTTGCATACCAAGCACCCCCACCTACATATCAACCATTACCTCCACCTACATATCAACCGTCACCTCCACCTACATATCAACCGTCACCTCCACCTACATATCAACCCACATCTCCCAGATATTCCCAACCAGCCACTGTCTATCACACATACAAATCCCAACCGTCCCACTTTCAGTCACCTCCAGCTCGCCAAAACTTCCCAAGGCCTCGACCAAACTTTGACCGCAGGACACCCAAACAGTATACCGCCATTGCCGAGCCCATTGACCAGCTGTATGAAAGATTGAAAGTTGCTGGTTATGTCACTCCCATCCCTACTGTAGCCACAAAGAATCCATCCCAGTGGGTCAATCCAAACAAAACTTGTGCATACCATTCCAGCATGAAAGGACATACCATCGATGAATGCCGCTCGTCGAAGGATAAAATCCAGGCTTTGATCGACAACAAAGTCATTCAGGCTAAAGAAGCTACTCCTAATGTTCGCAATAACCCCCTCCCAGATCACAGGGGTGGAGGCATCAATTTGATAGAAATAGATGAAGAGTGTGACCCAGAGGGGTCAATCGGGTTAATCAAAGAAGGTGATGATCCCAAGAAGCCAGCGGTTACACTCAATCCCATCATAGTGCAGATACAGCCATTAGGAGAGGCTAAGGTAACCACTTCAGTCCCGTTCGAGTTTGAAGTAGCACCACCCACATACATGCCTACATTCGAGATTGAAATAACACCACCCGCTATGACACCTATTCCATTTGAAGTAAAGGTAGCCACACCACTCATAGTGACAGTATCATCCACGCCGCCTTTAAACACTAATGTTGTGCCCTGGGATTACGTGGCTGAAGCTAGAAGGAAAGGAAAGGTCAAGATAGAGTAAGCTGGTGCTGCACAAGGGATGACTAGGACCAGAAGGGTCTACACACCCGAACACTTGGGAGAGTCCAGCAAGCAGGCTTCTAACAGGCCTTCCGTCATTGAGAGAGGATCGGATGACCTCCGGAGGAAGGTTCAAGCCAGGGAATACTCAGTCATAGATCATCTGAACAAGACCCCGGCCCAGATATATATCTTATCATTGCTGCAGAATTCGGAAGCAGAAAGGAGTGCTCTGATGAAAATGTTAAATGAAGCTTATGTGCCTAACAAAATAACAAGCGGAGAGATGGCTAACATGTTGGGGCAAGTATTATAAAGTCACAAGATTACCTTCCACGAGGATGAACTACCACCTGAAGGTTTGAGTCACAACAGGGCACTGCACATTATCGTGCAATGCGAAGATTACTTCATCACCTGGGTTCTGATAGATGGAGGGTCCAGCCTTAACATTTTCCCATTGACAACACTAAAGAGGTTGGGCAAAGGATTGTACAAAATACGAGAAGGATCCATGAATGTAAAGGCCTTCGATGGGTCTCAGAGGTCCACTATTGGAGAGATTAGTCTCTGTGTGCAGATGGGGCCTACATGGTTTGAGGTTGAATTCCAGGTGTTAGATATATCCGCATCCTACAATATGTTATTAGGACGATCATGGATACACGCTACCGGAGCTGTGGTTTCGACTTTGCTTGAGGCGGTAAAGTTTGAGTGGAACCATCAGGAGGTAATTATCCATGGAGATGGGAGCAACCCCATCTACAACCGCTAGACCATCCCGGTAGTTGAGGGTAGAAGAAGGCTTCGTCGAGAAACTTACCACCATATTGAGCGAGTCAATGCAATAGACAAGGATAAGTGGTGGAGTAGTAAGATTGAAAGCATAATGAACTGGAGCGGATACGAACCTGGCAAGGGTCTCGACAAGAATCTTCAGGGAATCTCCAAGCCGATACAACTAAAGCGCCACGGCACTACCTTTGGCCTGGGCTATCAGTAAACATGGCAAGAGTATGACGACTAATCGCCACCGTGGCGCGGTCCTTACTATCCATTGGAGCAGCCCATACTGCACTTGGAACAGACTTTCCAGCAAGCCGACGTCATATAGAGATCTGAGGAGGAGGAAGCATTAGCAGCCCTAAGGAACTTATTCCTAGAGGACGAAGATACGGACTGTTGTGTCATTGTTGAGGAGGAGGAGGAGGAGGAGGAAGGCCCTACCATCCAAGCTGTGAGCAAGGGATCATTCCTCAGAAACTGGATTGTCAGACCATCCAGAGCCCGACGAGTTCCGGGGTAGCAAGGCTGGATTCACAGGACATGCAATGATGTTCTCGGGGCATGAGGATGGTGCCTCTGGACTATGACACTTTTGAATAATGATATGCAGTTTCGATCCTCAAGCCATGGAATGGTGTCCTCGGGCTATGAGGATGGTGCCTTTGGACTATGGACATTCAGACAATGTGGTGATGTTTCAGCCCATGAAATGCAAAGATGCGTCGATATCAGCCATTTGATAGAGGGAACATTTAAGACTTAGTCATATGCAGGAACGAAATAAAGAAGTGCTTAGCTTTGTATGAGATGAGGGAAATTCTTAGTCCTACGCAGAGAAAGGCAGCGTTTAGCCTTATGCAA
>NW_017678564.1:8256-21133 GCF_001879085.1 Nicotiana attenuata
ACAGGTAGTGGGGATAGAGCTCAGTCTCATGCAAGATGCGGGACAGGGCTTAGTCCATACAAATGAAGGCAGAGATTAGCCTTATGCAAATGTGGAGGTAGATCTTAACCTCAGGCGAGATGAAGGCAGAGATTAGCCTTATGCAAGGGAAGGCAGAGATTAGCCTTATGCAAATGTGGAGGTAGAGATTAACCTCGTGCAGGATACGGGACAGGGCTTAGTCCCATGCAAATGAAGGCAGAGATTAGCCTTATGCAAAGGAAGGCAGAGATTAGCCTTATGCAGATATGGAGGCAGGGCTTAGCCTCATGCAAGGAAAGGCAGCGTTTAGCCTTATGCAAAAATAGAATAAATAGCAGATAGTAGCAGAATTTCTTAGCTGGTGGCAGATTTCAGTAGCGCAATTGTTACGAAGAATGTGACTTCAAGGCATGTATATTCTCATTCCTGCATCTAAAGAAAAATCGTGAGTTCTATAGATGGGGAGGTTGATTCGTGTCCCCGCTGGCTTTGCTTATCTTGACTTGCTTGCCTGAAGATCCTGTTCAAATCATTTGGGGGTAGCGTTTGCTAAATAGAGTTATTTTACAAGCAAGCATGCATAGTTTTCAAAGACATAGTAAAAGATATTTTAAGAAATTTAGATGAACCAACGGCCGTGACAAGATCCAAGACATTACAACCTCCCATGCTATGGAATTTTGAGGGTCCTCCTCAAAAATTTTCCCCAGTTAAATGGATTGGCATCTCTGACTGTTGTACATGCTGCGATCGGCTGAACTTGCTTCGGAATTTTGAGGGTCCTCCTCAAAATTCTTCCCCAGTTTCTGATTATGGGGGAAAAATAGATTTTTATTGAATTATGACCGAACCCACAGGGCTGGCTACGTATCCCCTCTTAAATGGGAATCAGGTCGAGCGTAGTTCAATTTACATCATATGAGGAAAGCATAAAGAGTTACACATAGTATCGCTTGATTGCATCTGAGTTGATCGGTTTTGGCCAGACTTCTCCGTCCATTTCTACAAGTATAAGAGCTCCTCCTGTCAGTACTCTGTGACCCATGTAAGGACCTTGCCAGTTGGGAGAGAATTTCCCTTTGGCTTCATCATGATGTGGAAAGATCTTCTTCAACACCAGCTGCCCGGGTGTGAACTGTCTTGGCTTGACCCTTTTGTTGAAGGCTCTGGACATTCTGTTCTAATAGAGTTGCCCGTGACATACTGCATTCATCCTTTTTCCGTCTATGAGGGCTAGATGCTCATAACGGCTCCTCATCCACTTACTTCACTGAGCTCAGCTTCTTGTATGATTCTCAAGGAAGGAATCTCTACCTCGACAGGAATAACAACTTCTGTACCATAAACCAGCAAGTAGGGAGTTGCCCCGGTTGATGTGCGGACTGTGGTGCGGTATCCCAATAAGGCAAATGACAGTTTCTGGTGCCACTGTTTGTGATTTCTACCTTGTTTCTCTATATCTTCTTGATATTCTTGTTGGTGGTTTCTACGGCTCCATTCATTTGAGGTCTATAGGTTGTGTAGTTCTTGTGCTTGATTTTGAAAGTCTCGCACATGGCCTTCATCAGATCACTGTTGAGATTGGAGGCATTGTCAGTGATGATTGATTCTGGAACCCCGAATTGACAAACAATCGGTCGCGGACAAAATATGCCACGACTTTCTTAGTCACTGCTTTGTAAAATGCTGCTTCGACCCATTTGGTGAAGTAATCAATAGCTACCAAGATAAATCGGTGTCCATTTGAGGCAGTGGGCTCGATTGGACCAATGACATCCATTCCCCAAGCGGCAAATGGCCAAGGCGAGCTAGTTGCATTGAGTTCATTTGGCGGTACTTTTATCATATCTGCACGTACCTGACATTGGTAGCATTTCCGAACATACTGGATGCAGTCAGTTTCCATGGTCATCCAGAAATAACCAGCTCTAAGTATCTTCTTGGCCAAGACAAAACCATTCATATACGGGTCGCAGGTCCAAGCATGTATCTCTTCGAGTAGTTTAGAAGCTTCCTTTGCGTCGACACACCTCAGTAATCCCAAATCAGGATTCTTTTGTATAGGGTTCCTCCGCTGTGGAAGAAATTGTTGGACAACCTCCGAAGCGTACGTTTCTGGGTATGATTTGCATGCTCCAGGTACTCTCCCTTTGCCAAGTATTCCTTGATGTTGTGGAACCAAGGTTTCCCGTCTGCTTCTTCTTCAACATGGGCACAGTATGCCGGCTGGCTATGAGTGTTCACTAGGATAGGATCAATGAAGTTCTTGTCTGGATGTTGTATCATGGATGACAAGGTGGCTAATACATCGGCAAATTCGTTTTGAATTCTGGGAACGTGCTGAAATTCTGTCTTTGTGAACCTCTTTCTCAATTCCTGCACATGGTGCAGATATGGTAATATCTTGGAATTCTTGGTGGCCCATTCTCCTTGTACTTGGTGTATAAGCAAATCCAAATCGCCGATTACCAGCAGCTCCTGAATATTCATGTCGATGGCCATGTTGAGACCTAGTATGAAAGCTTCATACTCTGCCATGTTGTTGGTGCAGGGAAATCTGAGTTTAGCAGATACCGGATAATGTTGACCGGTTTCCGATACTAAGCCAGCTCCAACGCCGACTCCTTTGAAATTTGCTGCTCCGTCAAAGAACATCCTCCAGCCGTCATAGGATTCAACAATGTCTTCTCCTATGAACAACAATTCTTCATCGGGGAAATACGTTTTCAAGGGTTCCTATTCTCCTCCCACAGGATTCTCGGCAAGATGATCTGCCAAGGCTTGTCCTTTAACCGCTTTCTGAGTCACATAGACGATGTCGAACTCACTCAGCAGGATTTACCACTTAGCCAGCTTGCCAGTGGGCATGGGCTTCTGAAAGATATACTTCAAGGGATCCATCCTTGATATGAGGTATGTTGTGTAGGCGCCGAAGTAGTGTCTCAGCTTCTGAGCTACCCAGGTTAGAGCGCAACAGGTACGTTCCAGCAGAGAGTACCGTGCCTCATATGGAGTGAACTTCTTACTCAGGTAATAGATAGCCTGCTCCTTTCTCCCTGTCTCGTCATGCTGCCCAGAACGCATCCGAAAGCTCCATCTAATACCGCAAGGTAGAGTAACAAGGGTCTACCTGGCTCTGGCGGAACCAAAACTGGTGGCGTCGATTGGTATTCCTTGATTCTGTCGAAGGCCTTTTGACAATCCTCGGTCCAACTTGTTGCAGCATCTTTCTTTAACATCTTGAAAATTGGTTCACATATGATCGTGGACTGGGCTATGAACCGACTGATATAATTCAGTCGTCCTAGAAATCTCATTACATCCTTCTTACTCTTTGGTGGTGGCAGCTCCTGGATGGCTTTGACTTTTGTTGGATCTAGTTCTATCTCTCGGCGACTGACGATGAACCCAAGTAATTTTCGGTAGGAACCCCGAATGCACATTTTGCGGGATTTAGCTTCAGGTTGTATTTCCGTAGTCTGTCGAAGAACTTCCTTAAATCTTCTATATGGTGGCTTTCTTGGATTTGATGATGACGTCGTCCACATACACCTCGATTTCCTTATGTATTATGTCATGGAAGATAGTGGTCATAGCCCTCATGTACGTGGCCCCAGCATTCTTTCGGCCGAATGGTATCATCTTATAACAGTATACTCCTTATGGCGTAATGAAAGCCGTTTTCTCAGCGTCCTCCTCGTCTATCCAGATCTGATGGTAACCGGCGAAGCAATCCACAAATGACTGGAGCTCATGTTTGGCACAGTTGTCGATTAGGATGTGTATGTTTGGAAGGGGGAAATCATCCTTTGGACTTGCTCGGTTGAGATCCTGGTAATCGACACAAACCCTGACCTTTCCATCCTTCTTTGGAACTGGCACGATGTTGGCTAACCATGTTGGGTATTCAACTACCCTGAGGACCTTGGCGTTGATTTGTTTGGTGACTTCCTCCTTGATTTTCAGACTCATATTAGGCTTGAACTTTCGGAGCTTCTGCTTCACTGGCGGGCACATTGGATTAGTGGGCAACTTGTGAGCCACGATAGATGTACTTAGTCCGGTCATATCGTCGTATGACCATGCAAATATGTCCTCATATTCTTTCAAGAATTGTGTGTACTCTTCTTTTTCTGACGGTGACAAGTGGATGCTGATGCGAGTTTCTTTGACAGTCTCTGAATCTCCCAAGTTGATTACCTTGGTTTCGTCTAGATTGGACTTAGGCTTTTTCTGAAAGTCCTCTACTTCTCTGATGATTTCCTCGGTTATGATGTCTTCTTCTTTCGAATCACTATCCTTTTGTTGCGTTGTCTCATTGCATGTCACAGTCGTTGGTTCATCAAGACAGGAAATGGTAATGCTGTATAGGTAAAAGTATGAGAGAAAATGATAATAATAAATATCGATTCATTAAAATATAAAAGTGATTTTCAATAATTTAAACAAGCGTTTCGAAATGCTGGAAATTTTACTTAAAACAGAATGCAAGAAAGAGAAATCATTTTCTTAGAAAGCAAAATAAACAGTGTTGTTCAGCCTTGCTACCCCGGGACTCGTCGGGCCCTGGATTGTCTGACAGTCTAGTTTTTGAGGAACGATCCCTTGCTCACAGCTTGGATGGTAGGGCCTTCCTCCTCCTCCTCCTCAACAATGACACAACAGTCCATATCTTCGTCCTCCAGGAATAAGTTCCTTAGGGCTGCTAATGCTTCCTCCTCCTCTGATCCCCATATGACGTCGGCTTGCTGGAAAGTCTGTTCCAAGTGCGGTATGGGCTGCTCTAATGGATAGTAAGGACCGCGCCATGGTGGCGACCAGTTGTCGTACTCTTGCCAAGTGTACTGATAGCCCAGGCCAAAGGTAGTGCCGTGGCGCTTTAGCTGTATCGGCTTGGAGATTCCCTGAAGATTCTTACCGAGACCCTTTCCGGGTTTGTATCCGCTCCAATTCATTATGCTTTCAATCTTACTACTCCACCACTTATCCTTGTCTATTGCATTGACCCGCTCAATGTGGTGGTAAGTTTCTCCGCTGAGCCTTCTTCTACCCTCAACTATCGGGATGGTCTGGCGGTTGTAGATGGGGTTGCTCCCATCTCCATGGATAATTACCTCCTGATGGTTCCACTCAAACTTTACCGCCTGAGTTTGAATTAGTCAACAGTTAATCACAAGTCTCCGTGGGAACGATACTCTACTCACTACTTTATTACTTGACGATCACGTGCACTTGCGTGAGTGCGTTTGGCCGCAACACAAACCATGTAGGCCCCATTTGCATACAGAGACTAATCTCTCCAATAGTGGACCTCTAAGACCCATCGAAAGCCTTTACATTCATGGATCCTTCTCGTATTTCGTACAATCCTTTGCCCAACCTCTTTAGTGTTATCAATGGGCAAATGTTAAGGCTGGACCCTCCATCGATCAGAACCCTGGTGATGAAGTAAATTTCGCATTGCACGGTAATGTGCAGTGCCCTGTTGTGAGTCAAACCTTCAGGTGATAGTTCACCCTCATGGAAGGTAATCTTGTGACTTTCTAATACGTGCCCCACCATGTTAGCCATCTCTCCGCTTGTGATGTTGTTAGGCACATAAGCTTCATTCAACACTTTCATCAGAGCACTCCTATGTGCTTCCGAATTCTACAGCAATGATGAGATAGATATCTGGCCGGAGTCTTGTTCAGATGATCTATGACTGAGTATTCCCTGGCTTGAACCTTCCTCCAGAGGTCTTCCGGTCCTGTCTCAATGACGGGGGGCCTGTTAGAAGCCTGCTTGCTGGACTCTCCCAAGTGTTCGGGTGTGTAGACCCTTCCGGTCCTAGTCATCCCTTGTGCAGCACCAACTTCCTCTATCTTGACCTTTCCTTTCCTTCTAGCTTCATCCACGTAATCCCAGGGCACAACATTAGTGTTGAAAGGCGGCATGGTTGACACTATCACTGTGAGTGGTGTGGCTACCTTGACTTCAAATGGAATAGGTGCCGTAGCAGGTGGTGCTATTTCAACCTCGAATGGTATGGGCGTGTCTGTGGGTGGTGCTACTTAAAACTCGAACGGGACTGATGTGGTTACCTCAGCCTCTCCTGACGGCTGTATCTGCACTATGATGGGATTGAGTGTAACCGCTGGCCTCTTGGGATCATCACCTTCTTTGATTAACCCGATTGACCCCTCTGGGTCCCACTCTTCATCTATTTCTATCACATTGATGCCTCCACCCCTGTGATTTGGGAGGGGGTTATTATGAACATTAGGATTAACTTCCTTAGCCTGAATGACTTGTCGATCAAAGCCTGGATTTTATCCTTCAACGAGCGGCATTCATCGATGGTATGTCCTTTCATGCTGGAATGGTATGCACAGGTTTTGTTTGGATTGACCACTGGGACAGATTCTCTGTGGCTACAGCAGGGATGGGAGTGACGTAACCAGCAGCTTTCAATCTTTCATACAGCTGGTCAATAGGCTCGGCAATGGCGGTATGCTGTTTGGGTGGCCTGCGGTCAAAGTTTGGTCGAGGCCTTAGGAAGTTTTGGCGAGCTGGAGGTGACTGAGAGTGGGACGGTTTGGAGTTGTATGTGTGATAGACAGTGGCTGGTTGGTAATATCTGGGAGATGTGGGTTGATATGTAGGTGGAGGTGACAGTTGATATGTAGATAGAGGTGATGGTTGATATGGAGGTGGAGGTGACGGTTGATATGTAGGTGGGGGTGCTTGGTATGCAAGTGGAGAGGTTCGATATGTCAGTGGAGATTTGGGTCCCTGTGCAACCATTACAGCTCCTACGTCTTTCTTCTTGGATATGCCACCGGACTACAATGCTTTGTTGGTGGCTTGCAGTGCCTCAAAATTAGTGACCATTCCGCTCTTGATACCTTCTTTAATTCTTTCCCCAAGCTTGATGATGTCGGAGAATTTGTGATTTTCAATCACCATCAGCCTCTCATAATATTGCGGGTCCTGTGCCCTGACGAAGAATTTGTTCATCTGCTCTTCATCTAATGCCGACCTAACCTTGGCCGCTTCCGACCTCCAACAAGTGGCATACTCGCGAAAGGTTTCAGTGGGTTTCTTCTTGAGATTCTGGATGTAAAATACGTCCGGTGCATTTTCCGTGTTGAACCTGAATCGGTCCATGAAACCCGAGGCCATACTCACCCAATTAGACCACTTCTTAGGGTTCTGGCTGATGTACCAGGACAAAGCATCCCCTGTGAGGCTCCTCATGAACAATTTCATCCGGATCTTTTCCTCTCTTCCAACTCCGACCAGTTTGTCACAATAGGTCCTTAGATTGACCCTGGGATCACCAGTACCGTTGAACATTTCAAACTTGGGAGGTTTGTAACCCTACGGCAGTTCCACATAAGGCTGTATACAGAGATCTTCATAATTCAATCCCTCGATCCCCTTACCTCCTTCCACGCCTTGAACTCGGCTAGTCAATTTCTTGAGTTCTTCAGCCAGGTTCTTGATGAGCATATCCTTCTCACCGGACTCCGGTATGTAGGAGATGGGTTGGGTGGAGTGAGGTAGAGTCTCCACGTATATGGGATTATTCTGGTGGACTGGTGCTTGAGCATAGAGGTGATCGTTGGTGGAATTTTGTGGTTCAGGAATGATGGGTGGGGTGTTTCGGGGAGTGTGGCAAGTATTTTGTTGGTATTGTGGCGGGATGGTTTGGTTTTGTGGTGGAGTTGTATAGTGGTGGGTTGCAGGAGGATTCTGTTTGTTGGGTGTATTCTGAGGTGGTGCGGAGTTTTGAGTGTTTGGATGGCCAACGTCTGAGACGCTGAGTGAGAAGGACAAGTTCGCTAGGTTCCGAACATGTTCAAGTTCCCCTTGGAGTTTCAATAACCTTTGTTCAAGTTGCGACACGGCATCATTCTGGACCTGAGTACCCCGACCGTCGGAAGCTTTTGGATGTTCAGCTGGTGTTGAGTTTTCCTTTCTGATGTTAGTCAAGTCTTCCATTTTTGCTTTGCCTTTGCCTTTAGGTGGACTAGGAGGAGGAGAAGGTGGAGGGCCCCTGGATCTTGTATGATATGCTGATGATGCCAGAATGCACGAACCAACCTTTAGGGAAGGGGAATAATCAAAAGGAAATAAAATAAAAACAAAAAGGTAACAAGTCAGTGGGGATTATGATAAAATATTTGCAGTATTTAAACACATATTGCAGGAATATAAATGCGCGTCTTAATTTGGGAGCCTCGTTATGCCCGAGGTAGGCCTAGCGACAAGTTAATTTGGAGAACTTAGATGCCAAAATACCTCATTTCATTAATATAAAATGGACGAATCCTAAAACGACACTAGAATAATAAAGATAATCCACTAGTGGCACTGGGCCTTATTACATTTATGAAGGCAAAAAGGTAGATCTAGCCTATTTGGTCCCAGAAGGACCTTCCCCAGATTCGATATTCTTGATTCCATCGAACAAATTTCCCAGCTCGTGCAGTCCCAGCAGCAGGTACGCTTTGGCCAAGTGTCTTACTTCATTTCCCTCAGCATTCTGGCAATCCTCGATCCTTTTGATGACGTTGCCCTCTAACTCCACTATGCTTTGCTCCAAGTATTCTAGCTTCCTGTTGGAAAGGATAGCCATCTCTTTTCACTCCTCGATCAACCTCTTGTTGGTCTCATGTATTTCCCGGTGCTTGTTCTCGGAATCGTGGACCCTTTTGCGCAGTCGGTTGTACTTGACCTGAGCCTCAGCATCTTCATCTATGATTCTATTGCCTCGACTGATCCCTGGCCTCACTGCCCCATATAAGTCATCCTCCAACCATGCCGGGTAGAGAGGCGTGCATCCTGCCTGGTACCTGACTGGCTCAATAGTATTTTTCTCCATGATGATTTTGCAGTGCCACATGTGTTGAGCTTGGCACTTGTAGGGGATGTCGTCGTCTTGGAAATCTGCTTTGAAGTGACCCATCTTGGCAACCCTTGGTACAACCGGTTTCCTGCCTGCCTGTCTCATGACTCGGAGAGGAACATAAGGATATATACCTCTCAACCCGATCAGCACTAGGTGTGGTGCATCCCTGGACCTGATGATAAACTCGTCCGTCGGGAACCATTCGAACATCCATTGCACCTGTTCCTCGGTCAGATTATCAAAGAATTCCACCCACTCTTTTGCAGTTTCCGGCTGAGCAAATCTATCAGGAATGTAGGTCATCCGCTTGGGGTGATGGAAAGCAATATGGTCATTCCAAGCACTTCGCGGAAGTTCTTGGTGATATTGGCCCTTTTGAAGGTGTTCTAGGAGCCATAACTGCAGCAGTAGGTTGCAACCCTCAAAATGTTTAACTCCTCTTTGGCAACGCTGCAAAGCTCGGTAAATGTCCAAAATCATAGGGACAATGGTGAAGGTTCCGTCGGTCCCTTCCATTAAGGTCCTGGCGACCATGGCTAGTCTAGTATGAATCCTTTCCCTTTTTGTCGGGAACACAATCAAACCCAAAAAACATACAATAAATACAAACACCCTACGGTGAATGTGACCCAGAGATGTGATGGCGAACTCGTCATGATAGGTACGGTATGATTTGCCGTGACCATATCTTTCATACAAGTATTCAAAAGGTATGTAGGATTGTTTCAGACACTCCAATTCAGCATTCTTCTTCAACCCCATTATTTTCAGAAACCCTTTGCCCGTGCGGTTTTCAGGTACCAACAGCCCAGGGCTTTTGCCAAGCTAGTCCAGCTAGTCCTCCTATCTCTTCTAAGAGCTGTGTCATTTCAATATTCCCAAAGCGGAATACAGCTCTGTCACTATCCCAAAACAATGTCGCAGCCTCAATCAGCATATTATTCGGTTGGATATCCAGAAGAGAAGGTAAATTGCCCAGATTCTTCCTCACGTTTTTCTTATCACTGGAGGAAAGGTCTTCCCACCAGTCTAGGAGCATTGGTGGAACATTGCTGACCATACCGAATCTGGGGACTTCGTGCCTCATTTTCCGCAAGACAAAAACGGTTAGGCCCTTTCCCCCACCGGATTCGACTATTTATATACTTATGATTAGCATATTGGCATTGAGTTCTCCAAATTAATGCATAGAACGTGATTGCGCCCATTGGGATTATGAAAATCCCGGTGGACTTTTGGATAAGGCTTGTCTTAAAGGGTTCTTGTGTGGACGACACATTAACCCAGCTAGGTTTGACCATGATGCATGCACAATATAACAAGAGTAAGGTTTCTATGGGGTTTTAGACCGGTACCCTCGAGCGGACAACTCGAGGGGGAAAGGCACGGAACCATCGACTGCACCGCTGATCGACTGGTTTTACCGCAAATAAGCCTTTTCGAATTTAGGGGGTGATATAAATTGGAAGAGCGTAACCACTCATCAAGCGTTGCTATAGGATTTGTTTAGGCACGAGTGGAATATGATGTTGAGCATGATTATGCAGCAATAAGCAGTAAACAACATGTTGTCACGTATTTGCACATTATGAAAGCGATAAATACAACAGTTATAATTGAAAGCGGTTACAGAAGAAAACAAAGAAGCATGTCAGTTTCGTATTGGGAAAATAAATACTTGAAAAATAAACAGTTAAAGTCACATAAAGGGGAATGGGAATGGGTGCAGGTAAAAATAAGGCACACTAAGACAAATTCACAAAGCGGTTTGTAACAGTAAAAGCCTAGAACTCCCCAGCAGAGTCGCCATGCTGTCGCGCCCCCTTTTTCCTCTCCTTTTGGATTAGTCAGGGGTTTTGACATTATTGGAAAAACTCGTTTCCTTTTGGGAAAAGGGATATAAGGAATTGAAGAGTCACCACCTAACGAATTAAGGTGCGTTAGGGCACCTATTACGGGTCATTTACAACACTAATTATACAACCAGAGATTAAGTAAGGGCTTGAAGTTACTTCAAGGGGAAGGTGTTAGGCACCCCTCAAAGTCCACAACGGTGGGTCCCGGCCAAACTTACTTTGTGAATTAATCCGATGCAAATAAACAGTCTAAGCACACATATGTAAAGGAACATTTAATAGTTAAGCAGTCTAAGCACACATATGCAAAAGGAACATTGATTTTAATCGTTAAGCAATCTAAGCACACATATGTAAAAGGAAAAGGGGGGTCCTAAGTTGTTTACCCTATAGGATCACATCTATGCAATGCCCGGTAATCACTCCTCAATGAGGGGCTACACGTTGCATTAGCGCACAAGTTATCATATCCTTTTCTACCCATTATCCCACAGCGTAGTGGTTATTAAACGTGTTTTACTTAACGAACTCTAAGCGTGCTGTTACCCGTCCCTTCCTTATGGTCCCGGAGGAGTTTGGGACCTCTAAATCTGGGCAGTTCTAGACAATCCTAAGGTATTTAAAAGGGCAAAAATCTAGGCGACAATCAAATAACATGTAGGACCAGCAAATAGGGACAAGAAGCAGTTAAAAGGCTCATGTTTACCTCCGCACAGATATAGCAAATAAACAGCATGTCTTAAACATAGATACAGTTAGTTTTTTTAGAAAGAATCCTAGGACAGGATGTCCAGGTGAACATTAATACACAGAATATGCAAAACATTCAATGGCAGGGTCCTAATCGATTTACCTACTGATTTTAAGTCCTGTAAAACTTAAGCAGTTTAACACAATCAGAACGCAGTTTCCAGTTTCATATAGAGATTGGTTACCTAAGGCTTGCCTAGGCGTGGGATTGTATGCAATCATAATTACAGGAGATGATTAACAGTTTTAGAAATTGTTCATCCTACAAACATGCTGTTCTAGGTGACACAGATTATAACAGGTGATTTATACTGATTCGTGCTTAAAGACATGATATCTATACGGGAAGTTACTTTTATACCTTTCCGTGGACATTGACTTATTTTGATCGAATCATCGAAATGAGCAGATTCAAAAAAATGCAAGCAAAGTTCCTAAAAACATGGTATCTAATGCATACAAGGATGATAGTTTATTAAGGCGAGATTATTAACCTAGTAGCAGGATTTCTAAGTAGAATTATTTACGCGAGATTGAATCATGGAATAGTGATGTAAAGCGTGCTGAAGTAATAAGCGTGAAGCCCTAAAATAGGATATCTAATGCAGGTTTGACATGGTTTGAATGTAAATGAGCATATCAATCCTAAGACATGGCTTCTAATGCAGATTCACAGAATATAAAACCTATAGCATGTTTTCTACCCAGGATTACCAACAATATCATATAACTACCCTCCTTTTTTACTAGCCACCCCAATATCTGTTACAATTAATTATTACAGACCAATGATCGAATAATTACATAAATAAAATAGCAATTAAACTATAGGGAGCTTGAAGTAGGCCCGAAGCAAATCCTGGTAATGCCAGGGCTTCAGTAGTCTCAAAGGCCAAGGATTTCATAGCCAATTTCATGTCCAGGTGTGTCAGAGTTCCCTAAGGACCACAAGGATCCCGGGCAGTGCTCACACCCATACTTTTCACAATAAGAATTTTGTAAGTGCAGTGTGGAATAGCCAGCCCCAGTGTGCCGGAGTTCAAAGAGATCTCAAGAGGATCCCAAGGCAGTACACACACTGGAAGGGCAGAACCTAGGGACTTAAGAGTAGAGTGAGAGTGCTTGAAATAGTTTTGAAAAGTTTCGACAAGAAAAATAGTACCAAAATGACTCTATAAGTAAAGTGTTTTTTCTGAAAAATAAGAACTGATTTAATAGTAAAACAGTTTGAGAACCAGATAAACACTTTTGAAAAATCAGCAAGCAGCCTGATTGTTTATAGGACAAACAGGTTTAGCATCATTCAACACAAATTTCACACAGGGATGGGGGATTGGGGACACATAGAATACAC
>NW_017678565.1:0-3128 GCF_001879085.1 Nicotiana attenuata
GGGAGTTCGATTATACTTTGGACAAATGGTAGGCATAATAATGCCAATATTTTGGAACGTATTGATCGTGTCTTGGCTTAACATGATTGGCTTTCTAACTATGGAGATGCTTTGGTAACACACTTGCCTAGAACTCATTCTGACCATTGCCCTCTCAAACTTGAGTTACAGCACAGTGTTCTACCTAGGAAAAAATTATTTAGGTTTGAATCCATTTGGACTACTGATCCTACTTTTGAGCCAGTCATTAAACAAGTCTGGGCAGAACATGTTCACTTAATTCCGGCTGTCAATCAATTTACAGAATCAATCCAAGTGTGGAACAAGAACACTTTTGGAAATATCTTTAAGAGAAAAAGAAAATTGCTAGCAAGAATAGGTGGAATTCAAGCATCTATCCATTTCCCCACTAGCCAGTTTTTACAAGATCTAGAAAATACACTTACTAAGGAGTTTACTTATATTCTCCAACTGGAAGAGGCTTTCTGGAAATTAAAATCACGAATAAATTGGTTAAATGATGGTGATGCTAACACCAAATTTTTTCACCTAACAACTTTAAATAGACGTCGTAATAATCGTATAACTGTTATTCAGGACTTAGGTGGGAATTGGATTACAGACCCTCATCAAATTAGAGATGCCATTACTAATTACTATTGTCATCTCTTTACTACTCAACAAATTAAGTCTAACCCTCTCTCATTTGTATACCCCACTAATGTTCTTACCCCTATGGAGCAATTTAGTTTAAATAGGCCTTTAGAGGATTTTGAAATCTTAAATGCCTTACACTCTTTTCAACCTTTTAAGGCACCGAGCCCTGATGGTTTACACCCGGGGTTTTATCAAAAATACTGGCACATTATAGGAAACTCTGTCAAATATTTTTGTCATAAGGTTTTTCTGTATTCTAAGGTAGACCCTATTATCAATACAACTTTTATTTGCTTAATTCCTAAAAAACAGAATGCTGCTACAATAGCTCAATATAGACCTATTAGCCTCTGCAATACCATTTATAAGATTATTACAAAAATTATTGTTAATAGAATTAAACCTGTTCTGGATCATATCATTAACCAAACACAATCTAGTTTTCAGAAAAATAGACGTGCGGCTGACAATGCAATTATAGTTCAAGAACTTATCACTAGATTTAACAAAATGAAAGGTAGGCATTCTCATATGTTACTCAAGCTGGACCTTGAAAAAGAATTTGATAAACTGGAATGGTCTTTCATTTATACCACCTTACACTCTCTAAATTTTCCTACAAAATTTATCCAGCTAATCATGTCTTGTATTACCTCTACCTCTACAGCCATTTTAATCAATGGTTCTCCTACTGACTATTTTTCTCCTACTAGGGGTATTAGACAGGGGGATCCTCTATCGCCTTATATTTTTATACTTTGTTTAGAAATGTTGTCAAGGAAAATAAACTCAGAGGTTGACTATCATATCTGGCATTCAATTTCAATTGGAAAAAGAGGACCACAATTATCCCATCTTTTTTTCGCAGATGATATTGTTTTAATTTCAAAAGTCACAACTACATCATGTCAATCCATAGTCTACACTATTAATTATTTTACTAAACACTCCGGGCAAACTGTTAACTTTGAACAATCCAGAGTTTTCTTCTCTAAAAATTGTCATACTACTTTAAAGGTGGAATTGCAACATACCTTTAATATAAGGGCAAGCACACATTTTGGTAAGTACCTAGGGTTTCCTATTTTTAGCTCAAGACCCACTAAGGCAGACTTTCAATTCATAATTGGTAATTTTAAGTCTAGGTTGGCAGGATGAAAAACTCATTTTTTAACAAAGGCTGGTAGAAGCACCCTTATACGCTCAACTTTGAATAATCTTCCCAATCATATTATGCAATATATCACCCTGCCGTCGCATGTTATTTCCCTACTCAATAAATATCAACGGAACTTCCTGTGGGGCACTACTCCCCAAAAGAAAAAACTACATCTCTTACAATGGTCCAAGGTTACTCAACCTTTAGCACAAGGGGGCTTGGGCATCCAAAATCTGCATCTTAAAAATAATGCCTTGCACGCTAGTCTTGCTTGGAGACTATTCCAAAACCCAAAGCAGCTATGGGCACAAGTACTAATACACAGTCACCTTAGATTTCCTAATGTTAGTCACCTTACTGTTTCACGAACTTGGTCTAACATTATTAAGGGTTGGACACTTTGTAGACTAGGTTATAAATGGAACTTAACACGTGGTACTCATGTTAAGTTCTGGACGGTACCATGGTTAGATTATAATACACTGGTTCGTAATTACATCCAAGGACCTCTTCTGAAAGGGGAGATTAATAAAACAGTGTCTGCTTACTTCTATGACCAGCAGTGGCATTTACAGGACTTGCCTTTTCAACTACCTTCCTCACTAGAAGTTCAAATCGTTAATACTTACATTCCATTGGTGATTACTAACTATGATCAGATTGTTTGGGGACTTACTTCAAATGGCTTGTTTACAGTGAAATCTATTTATCATATGCTTACCCAAACAGATTCTTCCTTAGTTTCTGAAGTCATTAATTATAACTGGATTTGGCACCTGCAAATACCACCTAAAATATCTTTCTTTATATGGTTATTATGTCATAACAGGCTTCCCACGGCTGTATATCTACAAAGAATACATATTATCACTTCACCGTTATGTCCACAATGTGGGCTAGTTCCTGAAACCATACATCATCTTTTCTTTGAATGCCAAAATGCTACAGCACTTTGGGCGGCCCTTAAGTTAGACACAAATCTTTTCGTCCATCCAGCAACTACTGATACTACTGGTTGGTGGAACAATTTCATAAGATGTCAACGTTTGTCATCTAACAATGGCATTCCCTTATCCACTATATTACCTTTTGCGCTATGGCAGCTTTGGACTGTCAGAAACAGGAACTTATTTGAGCATGCACACCTTAAAATAAGTAGTCAGTTAGTGTATAAGCAAGCTGCGGAGTTTTACTACCTCACAAAGTCTAAAACTAGGCCATCTTGTTTGCCTCTCTACATCAAATGGCATCCACCTGAGGGACGGGTTTTTAAGTTAAATATAGACGGTTCTACATCTGCTAGTCAAGATAC
>NW_017678565.1:8348-21131 GCF_001879085.1 Nicotiana attenuata
GTAGAGGCCGTAGATGCGCACGCGGTGCAGCCAGAGCACCCGCGTGAGCTGCTACAGAGGAAGCTGGAGCTCAGGCGCCTGATACGCCTACTGGTACTACTACTCCAGCACTTCAGGAGACCTTAACACAGTTCCTGAGCATGTTTGGTACATTGGTTTAGGCGGGGTTGATTCAGGTTGTACCAACTACTTCACAGATTGGGGGAGGGACCCAGACTCCCGCCGCCCCCCTCTAGAGCAGTGAGTTTGCATTGGTTAGGTTCCAGGTGTCGTGGCGACATAGCTCATGTGGTCCCATTTCAGCGGGTGGTGAGGATCTCTCGCCGAGTAGAGGACAGACGAGGTCAGGAGAGAGAGTATGGGGAGGCAAGGAGACCTTGTAGACCGGAGAGATTCACGGGCCCTTATTTTGGAGGAAGAGTACAGCATGGTAGAGGTTTTGTGGGTCAGCCAGCTCAATTTGCGTTTTAGGCTTTGCATAGTGTTTCAGGTGTTCAGGGGTCTTAGAGAACCCGTACCGCACAGTTCCCACTGCCACGTCAGTCGCGAAGTTGTTTTGAGTGTGGCGACATACTCCATGTGGTGAGGTATTGCCCTAGTCTAGGGAGGGGTGCGCCTCCACGGACTTCTCAGCCACAGCATGCTCCGCAGTATTCCCAGACTATGATTTCAGCACCAGTTGCTACCCCACCTGCCCCGCCAGCGAGAGGCGAAGGTCGGGGAGGTAGAGGTCACCTTAGAGGGGGAGGCCAAGCCAGATGCGATGCCCTTCCTGCCCGTACCGAGGCTATCGCCTCCGATTCTGTCATCACAGGTATTATCCTGGTCTGTCATAGAGATGAATCGGTTTTATTCGATCCAAGCTCCACTTATTCTTATGTGTCCTCTTATTTTGCCTTGTATTTGGGCGTATCTCGGGATTCTTTGAGTTCTCTTGTTTATGTTTCTACTCCTGTTGGAGATTCTCTTGTTGTAGATCGCGTTTCTCGGTCGTGTTTGATTGCTCTTAGTGGTTTTGAGACCAGAGCCGATTTGTTATTGCTCACCATAGTAGACTTTGATGTTATCTTGGGCATGGACTGGTTGTCCAAGACCTGGCCGATGGCTACTTCCAATTCAAGTGGTCCATATTCTGTTCGGCTTACGGCTTCATTCCCAGAGTAAGGAGAAAAAAGACACAACGTATTACACCGTGTTGCCCGAAGGGGGCATGCTGCAAGAGCGTAGGTGAGTGATAAGCATAGGAGGCGTGTTCGCCCCATTATGCTATTCTTGATTGTCACGCGAAATCCGTGACACTGGTTATGCTAGGTGTACCGCGAGTAGAGTGGAGGGGTACCATAGATCATACTTCTAGTAGAGTTATTTTGTTCCTTAAGGCTCAGCGTATGGTTGAGAAGGGGTGTGACGCGTATCTAGCTTATGTGAGAGATGTCAGTATTGATACCCCTACAGTTGTTTCAGTCCCAGTAGTACGGGATTTCTTTGATGTGTTTCCAGCTGATCTTCCGGCCATGCCGCCCGATAGAGATATTGATTTTGGCATTGATCTGTTGCCGGGCACTCAGCCCATTTCTATTCCTCCGTACCATATAGCTTCTCCTGAGTTGAAGGAGCAGTTATAGGAATTGCTTGATAAGGGTTTTATTCGGCCCAGTGTATCACCTTGGGGTGCTCCTATCTTGTTTTTGAAGAAAAAGGATGGTTCTATGCGTATGTGCATTGATTATCGCCAGTATAACAACGTTACAGTGAGGAACCGTTATCCTTTGCCTTGTATTGATGACTTGTTTGATCTGTTACAGGGTGCTCGTGTGTTTTCTAAGATTGACTTGCGTTCAGGCTATCATCATTTGAAGATTCGGGAGCTAGATATCCCAAAGACTGCCTTCAGGACTCGGTATGGTCACTACGAGTTCCTTGTTATGTCATTTGGGCTGACCAATGCCCCAGCAGCCTTCATGCATTTGATGCACAGTGTATTCCGGCCATATCTTGACTCATTCTTCATTGTCTTTATTGATGACATTCTGGTATACTCCCGGTGTCGGGAAGATCATGAGCAGCACCTGAGGACAGTGCTTCAGACTTTGAGATAAAAGAAGTTATATGCTAAGTTCTCGAAATGTGAGTTTTGGTTGGATTTCGTGGCATTCTTGGGTCACGTGGTATCTAGTGAGGGGATAAAGGTGGATCCGAAGAAAGTGAAAGCAGTGCAGTGTTGGCCCAGACCATCCTCAGCCACAGAGATCTGTAGTTTTCTTGGCTTGGCGGGTTATTACCGTCGATTGTTGAGGGATTTTCATCCATTGCAGCACCTATGACCAGACTGACCCACAAGGGTGTTCCGTTCTAGTGGATGGAAGAGTGTGAGGAAAGCTTTCGGAAGCTCAAGACAGCTTTGACTACAACCCCAGTTTTGATATTGCCTACAGGTTCGGGGTCTTATACTGTCTATTGTGATGCCTTGAGGATTGGCCTTGGAGCGGTATTGATGCAGGACGGTAGGGTGATTGCCTACGCGTCCAGACAGTTGAAAGTGCATGAGAAAAATTATCCTGTCCATGATCTTGAGTTAGCTGCTATTGTTCACGCTTGAAGATCTGGCGTCATTATTTGTACGGGGTGCCTTGTGAGATTTATACTGATCACCGAAGTTTGAAGCATTTGTTCAAGCAGAAGGACCTTAATTTGCGCCAGAAGAGGTGGTTAGAGCTGCTAAAGGACTATGAAATCACTATCTTGTATCACCGGGGCAAGGCCAATGTTGTGGCCGATGCTTTGAGTCGCCGGGCGGAGAGTTTGGGGAGTTTGGCTTATCTACCAGCAGCGGAGAGGCCCATGGCGATGGATGTTCAGGCCTTAGCCAGCCAGTTTGTGAGATTGGATCTTTCGGAGCCTAGTCGGGTCCTTCTTGTGTGGTTTCTCGATCTTCCTTGTTTGATCGTATCTGGGAGCGTCAGTTTGATGACCCTCAAGGACAAGGTCCTGCATGGCGATGCCAGAGATGTGACCATTAGTGATGACATGGTATTGAGGATGCAGGGTCGGGTATGTGTACCCAATGTTGATGGACTTCGGGAGTTGATTCTAGAGGAGGCCCATAGTTCGCGGTATTCCATCCATCCGGGTGCCGCGAAGATGTACCAAGATTTGAGACAGCATTATTGGTGGAGGCGGATGAAGAAGGATAGAGTTGGGTTCGTAGCTCGGTGCCTCAATTGTCAGCAGGTAAAGTATGAGCACTAGAGACCGGGTGGTTTTCTTCAGCGGATAGAGATTCCGGAGTGGAAGTGGGAGCAGATCACCATGGACTTCGTAGTTGGGCTCCCACGGACTTTGAGGAAGTTCGATGGAATTTGGGTGATTGTGGATCGGCTGACCAAGTCCGCACACTTCATTCCTATGTGTACCACCTATTCTTTGGAGCGGTTGGCGGAGATCTATATCTGGGAAATTGTCCGTCTGTATGTTATTCCAGTTTCCATTATTTCAGATAGAGGTACTCAGTTCACATCACGATTCTGGAGAGCCGTACAACATGAGTTGGGCACTCGAGTAGAGTTGAACACAACATTTCACCCCCAGACGGACGGACAGTCCGAGCACACTATTCAGATTCTTGAGGATATGCTCCGTGCGTTTGTGATGGAGTTTGGAGGTTCTTGGGATCAGTTCTTGCCACTGGCTGAGTTTGCTTACAACAACAGCTATCAGTCCAACATTCAGATGGCACCGTATGAGGCCTTGTATGGTAGGCGGTGTAGATCCCCGGTTGGTTGGTTCGAGCCGGGCGAGGCTAGATTACTGGGCACAGACTTGGTAGAGGATGCTTTGGAGAAGGTTAAGGTGATTCAGGATAGACTCTGTACAGCCCAGTCCAGACAGAAGAGTTATGCGGACCGGAAGGTTTGTGATGTTTCCTACATGGTCGGAGAGCGCGTCTTGCTTCGGGTTTCGCCTATGAAGGGCGTTTTGAGATTTGTGAAGAAAGGGAAATTGAGTCCGAGGTTTATTGGTCCTTTAGAGATATTGCAGCGTGTTGGGGAGGTTGCTTATGAGCTTGCCTTACCTCCCAGCTTGGCAGGAGTTCATCCGGTATTTCATGTTTCGATGCTACGAAGGTATCACGGTGATCCGTCGCACGTGTTAGATTTCAGTTTAGTCCAGTTGGACAAGGATCTATCTTACATTGAGGAGCCAGTGGCGATATTGGACAGGCAGGTTCGGAAGTTGAGGTCAAAGAACATTGCATCAGTGAAGGTTCAGTGGCGGGGTCAGCCGGTCGAGGAGGCGACTTGGGAGACCGAGCAGGATTTGCGCAGCCGTTACCCTCATCTTTTCACTACTCCAGGTATGTCTCTATGCTCGTTCGGGGACGAACGAATGTTTTAAGAGGGGGAGGATGTAACGACCCGGCCAGTCGTTTTAAGAATTAACGCCCTGATCCCCTATTAACTGCTTTCCCCGTGCTTATTTCTGCTATTGTGAGTTGCCGGGAGGATTCATTTTGAGTTTCGGAGTGTCTGGGGACACTTAGTCCCTAAATGAGAGTTTAAGCTTTAGAATTTAGACTGTAGTTGGAGCAGTGTGAAGATGACCTCGGAATGGAATTTTGTTGGTTCCGTTAGCTCCGTTGGGTGATTTCGGGCTTAGGGGCGTGTTCGGTTTATGTTTTGGAGGTTCGTAGCTTGATTAGGCTTGAAATGCCAAAAGTCGAATTTTTGAAGTTTCCGGTTCAATAGTGAGATTTTGATATCGGGGTCGTAATGGAATTTCGAAAGTTGGAGTAGGTCCGTTGTGTCATTTGGGACGTGTGCGCAAAATTTCAGGTAATTCGGACTAGGTTTGATAGGCTTTTTGATCGAAAGCGAAAATTTGAAGTTTTGGAAATCCTTAGGCTTGCATTGGAGAGTGATTTGTGGTTTTAGTGATGTTTGATGTGATTCGAGAGTTGGAATAAGTTCGTATGATGTTTTAGGATTGGTTGGCATGTTTGGTTGAGGTCCCGGGGGCCTCGGGTGAGTTTCGGGTGCTTAACGGAAGTTGAATTGGACTTAGGAGAAATCTGAAGGTTGCTGAAGTTCTTTCATAACTGCACCTACGGCTAGGGGACCGCAAGTACGTGTTCGCAGAAGCGATTGAGCCGCAGATGCGGCTATTCTCTTGGAAGCCAGATTCCGCAGGTGCGATAGTTTGAGCGCACCTGCGAGACCGCAGGTGCGGTAGAAGAAGCGCAGGTGCGGCCTAGTTCAATTAATGAAATCTCGCAGATGCGCACCTGGGACCGCAGGTGCGAGTCCGCAGGTGAGAGGAAATGGCCGCAGGTGCAGAAACCCTGGGCCAGAACCTATATAAAGGTTCAGTCGCGATTTTACCCATTTCTTCACCATTTTCATCCGGATTTTTGAGCTTTTGGGAGGTTTTTGAGACAGGATTCAAGAGTGCTTCGAGGAGGTAAGATTTTTGGAACCCAAACTCGTTATTATTTTATTTTCTACTGATTTGGGCAAGGAATATAGGGGAAATAAGGGTTAAATTTGGGGGTTTAGGGTTTGAAATTGGAGACTTAGAATTGGGGATTTGAGTGTTTTTTTGTGGTCTGATTCACGTGTTTTTGGTACGTATGAACTCGTGAGAGTGTGAGGATTCTGAATTTGTAAATTTTACCCGATTCCAAGACGTGGGCCCGGGGGACTTTTTGGGCGATTTTCCTAATTTCGCGTATTAGCTTCGAATTAATTAGTTGAATTAGTTACTTGAAGTTATATTTACATTATGCAATGACTTTAAATAGATTTGGGCCATTTGGAGTCGGGTACTCGTGGCAAGAGCATGTTTTCAGATTTATTTTGAGTTGGTTTGAGGTAAGTGGCTTGCCTAACCTTGTGTGGGGGAACTCCCCTTAGGATTTGGTATTGTTGATATACGAAAGGCCTTGTACGTGAGGTGACGAGTGCGTACATGTGCTAATTTTTGAAAATCCGATTTTCATTAAGTAAATATAATTGTGTATTTCTTCCCTGTTTACACTACTTGAAATTTAGGCCTACTGCTAGCTTAGGAAAGCATGTCTAAATGATCCAATTGTTTTACTTGCTCAAACTGCTTTATCTGAATTCTGTGCAGCATGCTAGGTTAGAAATACATGTTTACCTTGGTATGAAATTGGATTGAATTGAATATTCTTCATGTTGTTGTTGTGTGTTTACATTGGGACTACGGGCGATTTCCCGGTAGGTCCCCCTTGCCTGTTTATTTGGGACTACGGATTGATATTCCGGTAGATCCCCCTGCACGGTTATATGGAACTACGGGACTGCACCCGGGAGATTCCCCCAGTACTCGGTATTTATATTTGGGACTACGGATCGGGATTCCGGTAGGTCCCCACACACTATGAGTTGGACTACGGGACGACACCCGGGAGATCCACTGATATTTACGTTTGGGGACTACAGGACGGTATCCTGGTAGATCCCCGGTTGCTGGATATTTACATTTGGGGGCTATAGGACGATATCTTGGTAGATCCCCGATTGCTATCTCTGTGTTGAGTTGTATTCTTTCTGTGATGTTTTTCTCTGTTGTAATTGTTGTTATTCTTATTATTATACTGTGTTACCTCACACTGTTCCTTTTCCTTGTATATATGTATATGACCGGTAGGGCCCTGACCTTCCTCGTCACTAATCGACAGAGGTTAGGCTTGGCACTTACTGGGTACCGTTGTGGTGTACTCATGCCCTTTCCTGCACATGTTTTTCGTGTGCAGATCCAGGTTCTTCGACTCAGCCTTACTATCCTTGAGGCGAGGCGATTCTTTAGAGACTTCGAGGTATATTTGCCGTGTCTGCAGACCGAGGAGTCCCTCTCCATTCTCTCTTGTAGTTATAACCCTTCTGTATTTCTTTTGATTTAGACATTTTGGCATTAGAACACTATGTAGTATCCATAGCTTGTGATTCGTGAGTTTCCAGGTTTTAGGACTTGTTCAGTTTTTGAGATATTGTATTGGTTTATGCCGAGCGGCATCTTAACCGCTTCTATATTGTTTATCTTCAGTTTTATTAGTTTTCCGCATTTTGCTTCCTTTCCGCAAATTGTTAGGCTTACCTAGTCGTAGAGACTAGGTGCCGTCACGACATGTTCACGGAGGGCGAACTCGGGCCGTGACAAAGAGTCTCAATAATAGCAAACTAAAATTGAATAACTCAACAAGAATGGTATTTTAACAATTAACAAATTTGTCTCAATGTGATCACGGCTTTTGCAACTTCAACACCAATAACTCAACAAGAAGCTATTCTATGAAACAACAACTCCAAGTATCCAATTCAACAATTAAAAAGGTAACAGACAATATGGAAAACAATAACTTCAACTAAATCATATAAGAGCAATTAACAAGTAAAAGGTGGAATAAGTGTTAATATTGTCAATTAAGGCACGTGAGCGTAGATTAATACATGTAAGGGTAGACTAACAATCAAATTATAACATGCTATAACAATTAAATAAAAGTTATAAAAAGAGTCCAACTAACGTAAACCGGTTGAATACCACATATAGCCCGTGTACCCACTCGTCACCTTGCGTAGACGGCTTTCGGATATCAACCCAAATACTAAGGGGTAATTTCCTCACACAAAGTTAGGCAAGATACTTACCTCAAACAAGCTAACTCAATCCACTAATAAGCCTTTTTTCGCGAATATCCAACTCCGAACGGCTCGAATCTAGCCAAAATAACTCTATACCATAAATACAAACCATAGGAAACTATTCTCGATAATAAAGTTTCAATCTTTAAAGAAAATTAAAAAGTCAACCCCGGGCTCGTGTCTCGGAGCCCGGCCTAACTTACAAAATCTGATCACTCAGTCACTAACGAGAACCATACTAAAATTATTCAATTCCGACCTCAAATCGACCTTCAAACCATCAAAATATAGCTTAGGAAGTTTTTACAAATTTTCCCAATGTTTCCAACTCAAAACATTAATTAAATTGTAAAAACAATGACGAATTCATGTATAATAATTAAATCCGAGTCAAAATAACTTACCCCGATCAACTCTTTGAAAATCTCTCTCAAAATCGCCCAAAATTGAGGTCTCTAACCAACAAATGAAAACTAGGACAAACCCTCGATCTGTCCCTTTTAGCCTAGTGCTTCCGTATTTTTGGACCAAAAGCTGCTTCTGCAGCTCCACACCTGCGGAAAATCATTCGCGGGGGAGGCTTTTCATTAAGCCCAGAACCTTCCGCTTCTGCAGTTCCACTTTTGCGGACCATAGCTCGCTTCTACGAGCCCGCTTTTGCGTAAGCTTGACCGCACCTGCGGTCCTCCCCAGCCCAACTCAAATCCTCTTATGTGATAACCCAATCGCACCTGTGGCTAAGCCCATCGCAGGTGCGATGACACTAGAACTTTAGTTCTTCAGCAATCATCTAAGTCCAAAAATGAACCCGATTTCAATCCGATTCACACTCGGGGGCCCCGGGACCCCGTCCGAACATACCATCAAGTGACAAAACACATAATGAACCTACTTGAAGCCTAACATCACATCAAAAACATCGATTCTATGAATCGCAACCCAATCAAACCTATTGAAACCATGAGGATCCAACTACCAAAACTAACGCTGATTCGTACTGAACCAACTCCGATTGACCTCAAATTTTGCACACAAGTCATAAATGACACAACAGTCCTATTCCAACTTCCGGAATTGAAATCCAACCTTGATATCAATAAAGTCAACTCTCGGTCAAACTTCTCAACCTTCCAAACCTTCAACTTTCTAACTTTCTCCAATTCAAGCCAAAACGACCTACGGACCTGCAAATCATTATCTGAACACGCTCCTAAGTCCAAAGTCACCATACTAAGCTATTAGAATAGTCAAAATCCATTCCAGAGTCGACTGCAAAAAAGTTAAACTCCGATCAACTCTTTTAACTTAAGCTTCCAACTTTAGGACTAAGTGTCTCATTTCACTCCGAACCTCACCTGAACCCAAACAAGCCACCCAGACAAGTCACATAACCATAATATAACATAGAGGAGGCAATAAATAGGAGTATGGGGCTAAAATACTCAAAACAACCGGCCAGGTCGTTACATCCTTCCTCTCTTAAAATAAATATTCTTCCTCCAACGAGTATAGAGACATAGCTGAAGTGATGAAAGATGAGGATAACAGTTACGCATATCATGCTCGGTCTCCCAAGTCGCCTCCTCGACTGGTTGCCCCCTCCACTGAACATTCACTGAAGCAATGTTCTTTGACCTCAACTTTTAGACCTGCCAGTCAAAGTTGGCCACCGGCTCCTAAACATGAGACAAATCCTTGTCCAGTTGGACTAAGCTTAAATCTAAAACATGGGACCGATCAGTGTGATACTTCCAGAGCATGGAAACATTGAACACCGGATGAACTACAGATAAACTAGGTGGCAATACAAGCTTGTAGGCCACCTCTCCCACTCTCTTAAGGATCTCAAAAGGGCCGATATAACTAGGGCTCAACTTGACCTTCTTCACAAACCTCCACACCCTTCATGGGTGATACCCGGCACAAAACTCTTTCTAACCATAAATGCTACATCATGAACCTTCCGATCGGTATAACTCTTCAACCTAGATTGTGTTGTACGAAGACGATTCTGGATCAACTTGACCTTCTCCATGGCATCTCGAACCAAATCTGTGCCCAATAATCTAGCCTCACCTGGCTCAAACCAACCAATCAGATAACGGAACCCTCTCTCATATTGGGCCTCATAAAGAGCCATCTGAATACTTAATTGGTAGATGTTTTTATAGGAAAACTCTACAAGCAGCAAGAAATGATCCCAAGAACCCCCAAAATCCATAACACCGGCATGAAGCATATCCTCTAAGACCTAAATGGTGCACTCGGACTGCCCATCCGTCTAGGGTGGAATGTTGTACTCAATTAAGCCCGTGTGTGTAACCCACATTGTATGACTCTCCAGAAGTGCGATGTAAACTGCGTGCCCCGATTAGTGATGATTGATACCTGCAAGCCATGAAGTCGAAGAATCTTGCGGATATAGGTCTGAGCCAGCTGCTCAGAAAAATAGGTAGTCACCATTGGAATGAAACGAGCCGACTTGGTCAACCTATCTCTAATCACCTATACAACGTTAAATTTCTTCTAAGTCCATAGGAGCTCAACAACGAAGTCCATGATAACACACTCCCATTTCCACTTGGGAATCTCAAGTCTCTGAAGCATCCACATGGATTCTGATGCTCATACTTCACTTGTTGATAATTTAGGCATCGAGCTACATACTCCACTATGTCTTTCTTCATTCTCATCCACCAATAGTGCTACCTAAAATCCTGATACATCTTAGCGGCACCCGGATGTATGGAGTATCAAAAATTGTGGGCCTCCTAAAGAATCAAATCACGGAATCCATCCACATTGGGCACACATAATCGGCCCTACATCCGCAACACACCGTCATCTCCAATAGAAACCTCCTTGGAATCACCATGCTGCACCATGTCCATAAGGACAAGCAAATGGGGGTGGTCGTTATACTGACGCTTTCTGATGCGATCATATAAAGAAGACCAAAAAACCACGCTAGCAAGAACCCCTACGGGATCCGAAACATACAATCGAACAAACTGATTGGCCAAGGCCTGAACATCCAATGCTAAGTCGAAAGCCTGATTCTCTGGCGTTCTTGGGGCACGTGGTGTCCAGTGAGGGGATCAAGATAGATTCGAATAAGATTGAGGCAGTTCAGAGTTGGCTCAAACTGTCTTCAGCTACTGAGATTTGGAGTTTCCTTGGTTTGGCTAGATAGTATTGCTGATTTGTGGAGAGATTCTCGTCCATTTCCGCACCATTGACTAGATTGACCCAGAAGGGTGCCCCATTTAGGTGGTCTAATGAGTGTGAGGAGATCTTTCAGAAGCTCAAGATCCTTGACCACAGCTCAAGTTTTAGTTTTACCTTTAGCATCGGATTCTTGTATATTTATTGTGATGCTTCTTGGAAGGGTATTGGGTGTGTCTTGATGCAGGAAGGTAGAGTGATTGCTTATGCTTCACACCAGTTGAAGCCCCATTAGAAGAAATACCTCATTCATGATCTAGAGTTGGCAGCCATAGTACATGCATTGAAGAATTGGAGGCATTATCTCTATGGCGTGTCTTGTGAGGTATTTATAGATCATCGGAGTTTTCAGCACTTTTTTTAAGTAGAAGGATCTAAATTTGTGGCAGGGAGATGGTTGGAGCTGTTAAAGGACTATGATATCACCATTTTGTATCATCTCGGGATGACTAATGTAGTGGTCGATGCCTTGAGTAGAAAGGAGGAGAGTATGTGTAGCCTTGCTGCATATATTCCAGTTGGTGAGAGATCGCTATCATTAGATGTTCAGGCTTTGGCCAATCAGTTCATGAGGTTAGATGTTCGGAGCCTAGTCGTGTTCTTGCTTGTGTGGTTTCTCGGTCTTCCTTGTGTGAGCGCATTAGAGAGCGTCAGCATGACAATCCCCATTTGCTTTTCCTTAAGGACACGGTGCATCACGGTGATGCCAAGGAGGTTTTTATTTGAGATTATTGGGTGATGCGGATGCCAGGTCAGATTTGTGTGCCCAATGTGGATGGGTTGCGTGGTTGATTCTTAAAGAGGCCTACAGTTTGCGGTACTCCATTTATCCCGGTGCCGTGAAGATGTAACCGGACCTGAGGTAGCACTATTGGTGGAGAAGAATGAAGAATGACATTGTGGAGTATATAGCTTGGTACTTGAACTGTCAGCATGTGAAGTATGAGCATTAGAGGCCGGGCGGTTTGCTTCAAAGACTTGAGATTCCCGAGTGGAAATAGGAGCGTGTTACCATGGATTTCGTTATTGGGTTCCCACAAACTTTGAAGAAATTTGATGCAGTTTGGGTGATTTTGGATCGGTTGACTAAGTCTTCTCATTTCATTCTGGTGGCGACTACCTATTCTTCAAAGAGGCTAGCTCAGATCTATATCAGCTAGGGGTATGCATTCGATTTATCGATTTGATTTTGACCCTTATCGATAATTACTTATCGATTATCGATTTGTACATATGCTTATCATTATCGTTTCAATAAGGTTTCAATTTTTTCGATTTCGATTTATCGATTTTGGGGGCTTATCGATTCGGTTATCGATTACACCAATAAGAAAATTTGTGGGATTCCACGGAAAGTGTATCACTATAAACGCGCCTAACTAATATGGACAAAAAGAAGCTAAAATAAGACGAACACCATTTATGATATAAAAATTGTGTCAACAAGCACATGTAACAAAACTAAAGTAAGGGATCAAATGTATGCCACCAACAGTCCAACGGTATAAAAAAACAAAACAAAACAAAACACATCATCACGGCTAATTCTGTTTTCCATTAGTTTGAACTTCATTCCCTTGATCTTTAAATATGATCATTCCTTAAATGTGGTAGAGGAAATAATAGGGTAAGGGACTTAGGGTAAAGGAAAGGGTATAGATTAGGGAAAATAATATTGTATAGCCGCTTTCAAAATAGTAGCGGAGTATATATACATTCTGTATGTTATATTAATCTACACAAATAGGTAATTACTCATTTAACAAGTGTCTACAGTCTAGGGGTGTGCATTCGATTTATCGATTCGATTTTGACCCTTATCGATAATTACTTATCGATTATCGATTTGTACATATGCTTATCGTTATCGTTTCAATAAGGTTTCAATTTTTTC